>NC_080203.1:66332186-66635217 GCF_030028045.1 Hippopotamus amphibius kiboko | reverse complement strand
ACTTACATTCCCACCAACTTTGCAGTAGGGTTTCCTTTTCTCTGTACCCTCTCCAATATTTAAATTTTTCTAGATATGTTGATGATGGCCATTCTGACCAATGTGAGGTGATACCTCATTGTGGCTTTGCCTTCCATTTCTCTAATGATTAGTGATATTGAGCATCTTTTCATGTGTTTGTTAGCCATCTGCATGTCTTCTTTGGAGAAATGTCTATTTAGGTCTTCTGCCCACTTGTGGATTGGGTTATTTGCTTTTTTGGTATTAAGCTGCACGAGCTGCATGTATATTTTGGAGATTAATCCTTTGTCAGTTGTTTTGCTGGCACATATTGTCTCCAAAGCAAGTTACAGATTCAAAGCAATCCTATCAAATTACCCATGACATTTTTCACAGAACTAGAACAAGAAATTTTACAATCTATGGAAATGCAAAAGACCCCAAATAGCCAAAGCAATCTTGAAAAGGAAGGACAGAGTTGGTGGAATCAGGCTTCCTGACTTCAAACTATACTACAAGGCTACAGTGATAAGGACTATGGTACTGGCACAAAAATAGAAATATACATCAATGGAACAGAATAGAGAGCCCAGAGATAAATCCATGCTCATATGGGCACCTTATCTTTGACAAAGGAAGCAAGAATATACAATGGAGAAAAGACAGACTTTTCAATACATGGTGTTGGGAAAATTGGACAGCTGCATGTAAAAGAATGAAATTAGAACAGTTCCCAACACCACACACAAAAATTAACTCAAAATGTATCAAAGAACCTAAATATAAGGCCAGACACTATAAAACTCAGAGGAAAACATAGGCAGAACCCTCTATGACATAAATCAAAGCAAGTTCCTTTTTGACCCACCTCCTAGAATAATAGAAATAAAATAAAATAAAATAAATAAACAATTGGGACCTAATGAAACTTAAAAGCTTTTGCACAGCAAAAGAAACCATAAACAAGACAAGAAGACAAGCCTCATGGTGGGAGAAAATATGATTTATTATTGATCTACAATAAAGAACATGTCTAGTGACAGAAACCTATGTCCACTAGATGCCGTGCAACTCTTCATTTCATTGTGCTGAATAAACAAGGCTATGAATAGAGTAGATCCTAAAAGTTCTCATCACAAGGGAAAAATATTATTGTTGTTTTCTGTTTTGTTTTTTTGTAGCTATACAAGGTGATGTCTGTTCACTAAATTTATTATGGTAATCAATCTTCAATATGTGTAGATCAAGTCATTATGTTGAACACCTCAAAATTATACAGTGCTGTATGCCAATTATATCTTGATAAAACTAAAATTAGAAAACAAGATTAAATTCTTCCTCTTTTCTTCTCTTTTGTGTAGAATTTTGCAGACCACCTCCATCTATGAATCATTCTTTCTTCAGAGTACGAAAGCACTGATCAAGTTACAGCTTTAGTTACATCTTAGTCATGTGGAAACAACACAGTAACCTTGATTATAGGAGACACACTATCTCCTAATAACCACAACGACATACTGTCCTGTAAGATGAATGATGATAATAATCTTCTGCAGATGGCTAATCTTATTTATTGTATGTTTTAATACTTTTTTCCCCAAGAGAGTAATCTTATCTCCAATTTCATGAGGCACTTATATACTCTTTACCTACCCTAGAACTTTGACACAGAGCACTCTGGTCTTAAAAATAATAGGATTTTAGGATATATGCCAGTAGGGTTTTCCTGAATATAGTAAGAAAATGACATTTACAAAATATTCATTTGTTTTAAAAAAAAATAAAATTAAATGGTCAAAACATCACCATGAAAAACAAAAATGAAAAGAAAATAAAATCTTAAAAATCTGAACTGTATGACTAAACTCCTCTTCAATTTTGCCTTTTCTAGCTTTCACTCAGCTTTCAGCATCTAAGTGTTTAAACACATTGATTTGTTCTTACTAAATCATATGACACAGCCAACTCTCATAATTTTTGTAGTTTGTTTTTTTCTCTTCATTTTTTCAAACCATTTCTTTATTTTCAAGGTAGCCATTCTCTGTTTTTCTATCTCTTTGTCTTTCTTCATGAGCTTCTCTTTCTTCTCTGCATTATTCATGGATTGTTTTTTCTGGAGCAGGCTCCTTTCAGAACTTTTTTTTTTTTTTTATTTGCTGTGAAGATCTTTCTTTGTTGTTGCCTTTTTTCTTAGTTAAGGCCCATTCTGGTACTTTGCCTACTGCAGCTATTCACAATTGTCCTCTCCCCAGCTATCTTTATAAGCAAAATTCAACATCAAAGCCATTTAAGGGACATAAACTATCTCATTACTAAACTAAAATAGTATGAGAGGTAGACCACTTAACCAACAGGTCAACATTAAACATTAGCAGATTTATTCACAATTTTAAATGCTATACACTTCTAAGAAAATATTTGGGATAATATACCTGAATGAGGTACGTGAGGACTTCAAATAAACTTAGCCATCAAATGTAAAATTGGAACAAAGTTACTGAATTACCAAATGGAACCAAAGTTAAAAGCAAAAATGTTAATTGAATATGTTTGAACTTGTATCAGGCCAATATATTCTCTTACTATGTTGAACCAGAATCAAACATGAATGCCAAAATATTCTCCAAACTAACATGAACTGATTCAATATTTTACTTGGTTCAGATTCCTAGGAACAATAACAACAGATTTCCAGAGAGATACACAGCTTAAATTTCTTAAGTAGCTCATCCTTGAAGCAACTCTTAGAGGGTGAAATTTTTGTTTCCCAAATATTAAAGATGAAAATCATCTACTAAATAGAAAGCACAGTTGGCTTCTTTCTATTTGTAAACTTGTACTCACTAATCAAGTCTTGTTTGCTACTATCTTCATGAGATATACAGCTGCAGCTATTTTGTGATATATTTCTCTCCATTTACAGTGTCTTTGTTTTATTTTTCTTCAACTACATTTGACTTTCAACTTTCCACAAGTCTTCCCAATTTTATTTGTTAGTCCTGAATTGTTGATTAGTGAAAAAGAATTAAAAATCATGTTTCAAGATTACTTATCTACATTAATATATGGTATTTACTTTTCTCTTAAATGGTACTGATGAACCTAGTCACAGGGCAGGAATATAGATGCAGACATAGACAATGGACTTGAGGACACTGGGGGGAGAGGAATCTGAGATGTAGAGAGAGAGTAGCATTGACATATACATACTACCAAATGTAAAATAGATAGCTAGTGGGAAGCTGCTACAGAGCATAGGAAGATCAGCTTGATGCTTCATGAAGAGCTAAAGGTGTGTAATAGGGAGTTTGGGAGGGAGGCTCAAGGGAGAGGGGATATGGGGATATATGTATACATATAGCTGATTCACTTTGTTGTACAGCAGAAACTAACACAATACTGTAAAGCAAGTATACTCCAATAAAGATAAAAAAATTACATTTTTGAAAAACACTTTATATGTTGATACATATTGACACAACTTAAAAAAAAAGATTACTTATCTTTTAGAAAACAACTTTTATAAAATGACCAGCTAACTTGCGCCCTTAGAATTTAGGTTTTCTGTAATTATAGACATTTCTTTATACTCTAAACTATTTGTTAAAATTCATATTTCAGTATGCATTTAGTAACATTTATTTACCAAATTCAAATGCCAGAAAAATCCCTGCCTGTTCACATTCTGATGGAGGCAGCACAATGATGCTCTAATGCCACCAGTCCACATATTAACTGAGGAGAAAATCCTAAGTACTACTCAGCCAGAAACATGCATGATGTAGTTTCTAGCTATTAATCATGCCCCTTGGTCAAACTGGCATTTTTAACTCAGAGCTCATGAAACAGAAAAAAGGAAAAAGAGCAGCAGAACTTTAAGATACTTCCTTCTCCTAATACCCCGAGCCTCAGTTTCTAATCTATATAAAATGGGAATAATAGTAATGCATGCCTCATAATGTTATTGTGATGATTAAATAAATTATCATGTAAAAAGATTATAAGAGCATCTAAAAGGTAGTATGAGCTCAAAAAATGATAGGTAGTATCTTATTTTTTAACATTATTTTTCATAAATGCCCAAATGTCAGATTGGAAGCGGAAACTTGAATTCAGGCTTTTGTGTCGTGCTTGGGATCGTATGGGTACACATTTTTCTGTCCCTCAAGAGCCTCACAGTTAAAAAAAAGTCTCTGAGGTTCATGAAATTCCCATTTTAAAACTAGAAATAAGATCTCATAAGCGCAGTTTCTCATTCAAATCACAGATACACTCTGACATATTTATTAATTGCATACATTTGAAGTTACCAAATAAAGAGAATTACAAAACAAAATGAATTAAAATTTTAGCACATTTAAAAGGCATGCGGGTATAAATTAAGGATGCTGTTAAATAATTTTAATGTACAAGTACTATGCCATAATGGTGGCAAACATGATTAATTTTTGATTACTGACTTCTAATCAAGCTTTTCAATAATGGACACCAAGACATAATTTTAGGGAAGTAAAAATGGATTTATATTGTCAATAAAATGGCACAATACCATCCCACATAATTATTACTCCCCTTCCCATATCCCTCATACCACATTTACACAAACAACTTAAACTTTATTTATGGAGGCAGTAAAGCATAGTGGTTAACAGCTCATGCTCTAAAGACAGGCTGCCAGATTTCAAATCCTGATTCTACCCCTTATCATATATTTGACTTTCAATAAATTAATTAGGTTTTTTCAAACCTAATTGCTTCACTTCTGAAAAGAAACGACAGTAGTAGTGCCTAGCTAAAATGATAGAGATTTTTGTGACAGTTGACAAATTAATGCATCTAAAGAATATAGAAAATAACTTGGCACATAGTAAGAATCCAATAACATCAATTAATATTTATATTTCTTCAGAAACGTACACCAAAACAACAGAAGCCACAGAAAATTTATTCTCTGATTTTGCCTAAGTGGAATAAAGTCTGGAGGAATAACCCTTCTCCTACTGTTTTGATATATGTTTACATAGTATATATTCAAAAACCAATCAATACTGGCACAATAAAGATTAAAGAACATTATTTTCAGTTGTTTCTCTGCTGTAGTATTATACAAGGGACATCTAATCAAAGCAATATAAGTAGACTCAACTTCCAGACTTTCTCAATAAACTTTTAAATCTTATATGTAAAATATATTTTATGTACTTATAAATAATAATTTGCCCACTTCCTCATAAAGCAAAAGAAAAAAAATCTTCTTAAAATTGTACCTGAACACTGAGAAGTTCTAATGTATCCATTCCAGAGATTTTCTCAGTTAGCCGAACATCCATTAGAAGTATGCAGGGGCCAAATTTCACCTCCCATTCTACAGAAAAGAAATTTATGCTACAGAAAGAATATATGACCTGCTTACTGTCAAACAGCTAAGACCCATTGGATTTTTCTCTGCCTAGGGAATGGGGATAAATGAGTCACTTACCAATTTCATCATGTGTTTTAACATGACTTACTAAGTTCAAATAACTTAAGTGTTCTAAGATCTCTCATGGAAAATTTTGGAACTCTGGAGGATGGAGGAAGACTTTCATAACAGCTACTCTTAAGAATGGACCAGATAAAGAGCAGAGGCTATAAACTGTAGGTATTCCTCAAGAATGCAAACAGACACTCCTAAAATCTACTCTCCATAGTATTCCCAAGAAGTTGGGTTATATAAATATGCATGTTGAATGACAAAGTTTTGTTAAAATTGAGATATAATTCACATACCATAAAATTTACTATTTTAAACTGTATTATTCAGTGTTTTTAATTGTATTCACATTCATTCACATTCTGAATTGTTCAGACATCACTAGTACCTAAATCCAGAACATTTCCATCACCCAAAAAGAAACCCCATACCCATTATCAGTCATTGCTCACTTTACCCTTTCTAAACTCATTCTATGAGGTCACTATCACCCTGATACCAAAAGCAGAAAAATATACCACACGAAAAAGAAAATTACTAGCCAAATTCATTGGTGAAAATCGACACAAAAATTCTCAACAAAATACTAGCAAACCAAATCCAAGAGTATATTTAAAGGATCACACACAATGATCAACTGGGATTTATCCCAGGGATGCAAGGATTTTTCAATATCTGAAGATCAAACAGTTTGATACACCACATTAACAAATTGAAGAAGAAAAATAAGATGGTCATCTCAATATATGCAAAAAAAAGCTTTCAATAAAATTCAAAATCCAATTATAATAAAAACTCTCCAGAAAGTGGGCATAGAGGGAACCTACCTCAACATAATAAAGACCATATGTGAAAAACCCACAGTTAACATCATACTCAACAGTGAATAGCTGAAAACATTTCCTCTAAGATCAGGAACAAGGCAAGGATGTCCACTCTCACCACTTTTATTCAACACAGTTTTGGAAGTCCTAGCCACAGCAATCAGAGAAGGAAAGGAAATAAAAAGAATACAAATTAGAAAAGTAAAACTGTCATTGTGTGCAAATGACATGATACTATACATAGAAAATCTTAAAAATGCTATGAGAAAATGACTAGAGATCATCAATGAATTATGTAAAGTTGCAGGATACAAAATTATTACACAGAAATCAGTTGCATTTGTATACACTAAAATTGAAAGATCAGAAAAAGAAACTAAGAAACAATCCCATTTAACATGGCAGCAAAATGAATAAAATACCTAGGAATAAATCTACTTAAGAAGGCAAAACTTTAAGAAAACTATAAGATGATGGTGAAGGAAATCAAAGATGACACAAACAGATGGAAAGACATACAATGTTCCTGGAATGGAGGAATCAATATTGTCATAATGACTATACTACCCAAGGCAATATACAGATTCAATGTAATTCCTGTCAAATTACTAATGGCATTTTTCATAGAACTAGAAAAAATGTAAAATTTGTATGGAAACAGAAAACACCCCAAAAAACCAAAGCAATTTTGATGAAGAAAAATGGCACTGGAGGAATTAGACTCCCTGACTTCAGACTACTACAAAGCTACAGTAAGCAGAAGAGCACGGTACTGGAACAAAAACAGAAATATAAATCAATAGAAAAGGATAGAAAGCCCAGAAATAAACCCACTCACCTATGGTGAATTAGTCTATAATAAAGGAGGCAAGAATATGCAGTGGAGAAAAGACAGTCTCATAAATAGATGGTTCTGGGAAAACTGTACAGCTACATGTAAAATAATAAAATTAGAATTTTCTCTAACACCACACACAAAAATAAACTCAAAATGGATTAAAGACCTAAATGTAAAACTGGATACTATAAAACTCCTAGAGGAAAACATAGGCAAACACTCTTTGACATAAATTGCAACAATATCTTCTTGGATCCCTCTCCTAGAGTAATGGAAATTAAAACAAAAATAAACAAATGGGACATAATTAAACTTAAATCCTTTTGCACAGCAAAGGAAACCATAAAAAAAAACAAAAAGATAACCCTCAGAATGGGAGAAAATATTTGTAAACAATGCAACTGACAAGGGACTAATCTCCAAAATATACAAACAGCTTATAGAGCTCAATATCAAAACAACAAAAAACCCAATCAAAAAATGGGAAGAAGATGTAAATAGACATTTCTCTAAAGAAGACATTTGCTAGCCAAAAGGCACATGAAAACAAGCTCAATATAGCTAATTATTAGAAAACTACAAATCAAAACTTCAGTGAGGTATCACCTCGCACTTGTCAGAATGGCCATCATCAAAAAGTCTACAAATAATAAATGCTGGAGATGGTGTGCAGTAAAAGGAGCCCTCCTACACTGTTGGGGGGAATGTAAATTTGTGCAGCATTATGGAAAACAGTATGGAGTTTCCTTAAAAAACTAAAAATAGAGCTACCATATTATCTTGCAGTCCCACTCTTGGGCATATATCCTGAGAAAACCATAATTCAAAAAGATACATGCACCCCAATGTTCATTTCAACACTGTTTACAGTAGCTAGAACATTGAAGCAACCAAATATCCATTGACAGATGACTGGATAAAGAAGATATAGTATATTTATCCAAAGAATATTACCCAGCCATAAAAAATAATGAAATAATTCCATTTGCAGCAACATGCATGGACCTAGAGATCGTTATACTAAGTAAGCCTGACAATTACAAACATATGATATTACTTATGTGTGGAATCTAAAAAAAAAAAAAGGTGATACAAATGAATGTATATTCAAAACAGAATTAGACCCACAGACATAGAGAACAAATTTATGAATACCAAAATGCAAAGTGGGGAATGGATAAATTAGGAGCTTTGGATTAACACATACATTGCTATATAAAAAAATAGGTAAACAAGGACCTACTGTATAGCACAGGGAACTATATTCAATATTTTGTAATAACCTATAGAGAAAAGAACCTGAAAAAATAGATATATATGTACGTATAACTGAATTGCTCTGCTGTACACCTGAAATTAATACATTGCAAATAAACTATAGTTAAATAAAAAATACATATATGTGTGTATATATATATAAATATATATTTCTGAAAACAGACCCATTATTAGATATATGATTTGCAAATGATTTTTCCCATTCTGTGGGTTTTCGTTTTGCTTTCTGATGTTGTCCTTTGAAGCATGAAAAGTTTGAATTTTGACAGTCCTATTTATGTATATTTTCTTTAGTTATTGTCTTAGTGACCACTGGCTACCATAATAAAATATCATGGGCTGGATAGCTTAAATAACGTACATTTTTTTATCATAGTCCTGGAGATGAGGCAGTCCAAGATCAAGGTGCTGGCAGATTTGGTTCCTGGTGAAAACCTTCTTCCTGACTTGCAGATTGCTGCCTTCTCATTGTCTCTTCACACTCAGGAAGGGGAAAAGCTCTGCTCTCTTCCTCTTCACATGAGGACACTAATCCCATCCTCATTATATCATCTAAAGCTAATTATCTACCAAAGGCCCACTACCAAATACCATTACACTGGGGGTAAGGCCTTCAGCATATAAATTTTGAGAAGACACAATCATACATTCCATATCAGTTGTTGTTGCTTATGATGTCTTATCTAAGAAACTGCTACCTAATCTAAGGTCAAGAAAATTTGCACCTCACTTTTCTTCTATTATTTTTATAGTTTATCTCTTACATTTGGGTATTTGATTAATTTGGGGTTATTTTTGAGATATGTGTCTAACTTCACTCTTTTCCATGTGGAGATCCAGTTGTTTCAGCACCATTTGTTGAAAAGACTATTCCTTTCCTATTAAGTGTCTTCTCACCTATGTTGATAATCAATTGATGATAATACATGTTTATTTCTGAACTCTCAATTCCATTTCATTGGTCTGTATATCTATTCTTATGACAGTACTACACTTTCTTGATTACTGTAGTTTTGTAGCAAGTTTTGAAATTGGGAAGTGTAAGTGCTCCAACTCTGTTGTTCTTCAAGTTCATTTTGGTTATTCTGGATCTTTTGCATTTACATAAGAATTTTAATGACAGGCTGTCAATTACAGAAAAAAATGCAGTTGGGATTGTGATAGATATTACTGAATCTGTAGATCAGATTGGGGAATATTATAATCTTAAAAATATTAGCACTTCCAATCCTAGTAAACAGTATGCTCTTTCATTTTCTAGAATTGCTTTAATGTCTTTCAATGATGTTTTGAAATATACAGTGTTCAAGCCTTGCACTTCTTCGTATTTATCTGTAAGTAATTAATTCTCCTTTATGCTGTTTTAAATGTAATTCTTTTCATTTTCAGGTTGTTTGCTGCTAGTGTATAGAAACATAATTTATTTTTTCTATTAACTTTCTATCCTGAAAATGAACTGAATTTGTTATTAGCTCTAATAATTTTTGGTTGATTCCTTAGGATTTCCTATATACAGATTGTGCCATCTGCAAAGTAGTTGTATTCTTTTATTTCTTATCTGTATAAATTTTGTTTATTTTTCTTTTCTAATTTTCACTGTTAGAACCTCCAGTAGAAGGTTAAATAGTAGTAGTGAAGGGAGACAATTTTCTTTTTTCTGATCTAAATGTGAAAACAATCAGTCTCCCACCATTATGATGTAGCTGTATGTTTTTCACAAGTAATTTTATCAGTTTGAGAATATTCCCTTCTATTCCTAGTTTATTGTTTGTATCATGAAAAGTTGTTGAATTATTTCACATGCTTTTAAGACATCTGTTAGGGACCATGTGGTGTTTGACCTTTATTCAATTGATATGGAATATTACATTTATTGATTTTAGCTGTATAGCATATTAAGATAACCTTGTATTCCAGAAATAAATCTCAATTGGTCATGGTTTATGATGCTTTTTATATGTCACTGGATTCAGATTGCACATATTTTTTTAGAATTTTTGCATCTATATTCATGAGGAAATATGCCTGTAGATTATTTTTCTTATTTGATTTTGATATCAGGATAATACTAGAATGCTGGAATAAGTTGGGGACTCATTCTATTTTTTGATAGAGCTTGTGAAGAACTGGTAATAATTCTACTTTAAATATTTTGTATAAGTATGAAGAAGAGCCAGTCGTTGTTCCTGGGCTTTTTAAAAAATGGGAACATTTTCATTAGTAATTCAGTATCTTGTTATATGTATATTCATAATTTCTATTTCTTCCTAAGTCTATTTTGATAATTTGTGTCTTTCAAGAAATTTGTTGATTTCATTTAGGTAATCTAATTTGTTTTCATACAATCATGCATAGTATTGTCTTACAATCTTTTTGTTTATTTCTGTAAGGTTGACAGTAATGTACCTTCATTCATTTCTGATCTTAGTGATTTGATTATTTTCTTGGTCCATCTAGATAAAGATATTTCAGTCTCATTGTCTTTTCAATAAAGAAACCACTTTTGAATCCACTGACTTTCTTATTTCTATATTTTAATATTTTGTACTGTAATCTTTTTAAATTGATGTATATTTGATTTACAACATTAGTTTAAAGTGTACAACATAGTAACCCAATATTTTTATAGATTATACTCCATTTAAAGTTATTATAAAATATTGACTATATTCCCTGTGCTTTATAGTACATCTTTATATCTTATTTATTTTATTACCTAGTAGTTTGTAGCTCTTAATCCCCAGCCCTTCTTTTGTTCCTCCTCTCACCCTTCTCCCCACTGATAACCACTAGTTTGTTTTCTGTATCTGTTAGTCTGTTTCTGTTTTGTTATGTTAAATTTTTATTATTTCCTTTACTATGCTGATCATGGGTTTAGTTTTTTCTACTTCATAAGTTTTAAGGTGGTAGATGAGATTATTGATTTTATAGCATTTTTCTTTTTCAATAAGGCCTTTACAGTTATAAATTTCCTTCTAGGCGCTATCATAGCAGTGTCCCATATTTTGGTTTGTTGTTTTTTCATTTTAACTAATTTCAAAATATTTTCTAATGTGTATTATTATTTCTTTTTGATCCACTGATTATTAAGTAGATGTAAAATTTCTCCATATTTTTGAACTTGCCAAATTTCATTCAGTTATTGATTTCTAATATCATCTTGTGTTTAGAGAATATACTTTGTGTGATCTCAGTTCTTTAAAATGTATTGAGAATTTTTTATGGCACAATATATCTATATCTTGGAGATTATTTCATGTACATTCTCTTATTGTTGCATAGTGCTCTATAATTAGATCAAGTTGTTTATACAGTTCAAGTATTCTATTTTCATATAAAAGTATTTATATTTTTGTCCTATCCATTACAGAAGGTGGAGTATTGTATTCTACTATTTCTGTTGTATTCCATGTTTCTCCTTTCAATTCTATCATTTTTTAATCATTTATTACAAGGTTTTGTTGTTTGGTGCATATATGTTTATAACTGCATATTTTCTTAATGGATTGACACTTTTATCATTATAAAATGTCCTTCTTTGTCTTTAATAAAAATTCTTGTTCTAAATTCTGTTTTGCCCAATATTAGTGTAGCCACTCCATGTCTTTTTTAGTTACTGTTTGAATGAAATAATTTTCCTTCATTTTACTTTCAATCTATTTGTGTCTTTGAATCTATTTGTATCTATGTATCTCTTGTGGAAGGCATAGAGTAGCATCATGTCTTTTTTATTCATTCTGCTAATTTCTGCCTTTTCATTGCAGCATTTAATCAAGTTTTATGTATCACATTTTGCATTTATTTATTTGTTTTTCCCAGCTTTATTGAGATATAATTGATATGCATTATGTAAGTTTGATGTACAAGATACTGATTTGACCTACATAAAGTTTGAGATCATTGCCACAATAAATTTAGTTGATATATCATCTCATATAAATATTAAAAAAAATTTTCTTCTGATGAGAATTCTTAGGATCTACACTCTTTACAACTTTCAAATATACCATAGAGCAGTGTTAAATATAGCCACCATGTTGTACATTACAGCTTCAGTACTTATTTATCTTATAACTGGGTGTTTGTACCTTTTGACCACCTTCATCCATTTACCACACTCCCCATCTCCTGCTTCTGCTAATCACAAATCTGATCTCTTTTTATATGATTTTTTTAGATTGCACATATAAGTGATATTATATATTTGTCTTTATCTGACATATAATTTATCATAATGCTGTCAATCTCCATCCATGTTGTCATAAATTACAGGATTTTCTTCCTTCCCATGACTAAAGGGAAGGAATTCCTGTAGAATATTGAATAGGAGTGGAGAGATTGAGCACCCTTATAAAAAAGGGTGGTTCTTAGAGGAAAGCTTTCAAACTTGATTTTAGAGAAAAGCTTTCAAACTTTCACCATTGAGTATGATGTTAGCTGTGTGCTTGTCATATATGAACTTTAATATGTTGAGATTTGTTCTTTCTATACCTCTTTTGTTAGGAGGTGTTTTTTTTTTAACATGAATAAACATTGAATTTTTTCAATTGCTTTCCCTGCATCAATTGAGGTGATCACATGCTTTTTATCTTTTATCCAATTAATGTGATGTATCACATTTTCAATTCTGATTGTTAGACTATTCTTGCTTGTTAGGGACAAATTCTCCCTGATCATTGTGAAAGACCCTTAGTGTGTTGCTGATTTTGGTTTTCTAGTATTTTCCTGAGAATTTTTACATCTACATGCCTTATATGCATTGGGGATAGTGTTCTGTCCTTTTTTTTTTTTTTTTTTTTTTTAATCTTTAGGTGGTCGTTTCTGGCTTTGAGGTTAGGGTAATGTTGGGCCTGTAAGATGAGTTTGGGAGTGTTCCTTCCTCTTTGATTTTTTGGAAGATTTTGAGTATTGGTTTTACTTCTTTAAATGTTTGATAAAATTTATCATTGAAGCCATCTAGTCCTACTGATTCAATATCCTTACTATTATTTGGTCTGCTCAGGTTTTCTATTTCTTCCTAATTCAGTCTAGGTAGGTTCTATGTTAGTAAGAACTTTTCTATTTCTTTTAGTTTGTCAAGGATTTTGGTTATAGTTGTTAATAATAGCTTCTTATAATCCTTTTTATTTCTGTGTTATCAGTTGTAATGTCTCCTCTTTCATTTACAGTTTTGTTGATATGATCTTCTATTTTTTCCTTGCTTATCCTAGCTAAAAGTTTATTAATTTTATTTATTTTTTTTCAAAGAAACAACTATTTTTGGTAATTTTATTGTTTTTCATTTATTACTGTTTTAATCTTTATCATTTCCTTCATTCTACTAACTTGAGCTTACTTTCTTCTACTGTTTTTCCAGTTCCTTGAGGCATAGAGTTAGATTGTTTAAGATTTTCCTTGTTTCTTAATGTAAGCATTTATGGCTTTGAACTCACCTCTTAGAATGTTTTTCTTCCACATCCCATAAGTTCTGGTATGTTTCCATTTTTATTTGTCTCAAGACACTTTTTAAATTCCCCTTTAATTTATTCTTTGATTCATTGGCTGTTCAGGAAAGTGTTAAATTTGCATGTATTCATGTGTTTTCCAGTTTTCTTCATCTTGATTTCTAGTTTCATACCATAGTGGTCAGAGACAATATTTGGTATGACTTAAGTCTTTCTCAAATTCTAAGTCTTGTTTGGTGGCCTAACATATGATATTTCCTAGAAAAATTGTTCCATGTGCACTCAAGGACAATGTGTGTTCTGCTGTTGTCAGATAGAATGGTGTGTATACATCAGGTCTATTTGGTCTACAGTGTTGTTCATATCTCTTGTTTCTTTATTGATTCTCTGGATCATCTACTCATTGTTGAGAATGGGATATTAATGTCCCCCAACTATTATTGTATTTCTGTTTATCTCTGCCTTTAGCTCCACTAATTATTTTATAATGTATTTAGGTGCTCCAATGTTGGGTTCCTAAAAATCTATGATTGTTATATCTTCTTGACATATTGACTTTATCATTACATAATGACATTTTTTGTCTCATTACCATTTTTAATTCAAAGTCTCTTTTGTCTAAGTATAGCTACCCCTGCTTTTTGGAGGTCACTATTTGTTTGAAATATTTTTCTATCCCTTCAGTCAGTCTATGTGTGTAATTAAGGCTAAAGTGACTCTTCTGTAGGCAGAATAACACAGTATCTTGTTTTCTTATCCATTCAGCCATTCTGAGTCTGTAGAACTTAAAACATTTACATTTTAAGTAGTTATTGATAGGTAAGAACATACTTTTCCATTTTGTAACTATTTTTTGGCTGTTTTGGAAATCCATTATTTCTTGCTTCTTATTGTGCTATCTTGTCTAATGTTTGATGTCTTTTGAGATATCAGTATGCTTTGACTTATTTATAATTTCCTTTGTGTAATTACTATAGGTTTTCCCCTTGTGTTACCATGAGGCTTACATAAAATATCTAAAAATTATACCATCCTACTTTAAACTAAGTTACCTTTAAGTTGAGAATTTCTAAACTTTAAACTTTTACTACTCCTCATCTTCATACTTTACACTTTTTAGGTTACTGATGTAAAAATTCACATATATTTTTATATTGTGTTTCCAATAACAAATTGTTGCGGTTATGTTTATTTTTATGCATTTGTTTAACTTTTAAATATAAGTTGTTAGTGAATTATGCACCACGATAGCCATATTATATAATCTAACTTTGACTAAATATTTACCATTACCAATGAGTTTTATGCTACCTTCTTATGTTCTTATGATGTTAAAGAGCACCCTTTTACTTCCACTCAAGTACTCCCTTTGTTATTTCTTGTATGGCAGATCTAGGGCACTGACATCTTCAGTACTTTTTTGAGAAAGTTTTTATCTATCCTTCATTTCTGAAGAACAGCTTTTTCAGGTATAGAATTCTTTGCAGACAGTTTATTTTTTATCAATATTTTGAATATATTATTCTCTCCTGACCTGAAAAGCTTTTATTAGAAATCCATATATAGTCTTTTGGGGGTTCTCTTATATGTAACTTCTCTCTTTTCTCTCACTGCTCTCAAAATTCTTTCTTTGTCTTTGACTTTTGACAATATAATCTGTCTCATGGTAGCCCTATTTGAGTTCAATATATTTGGAATACGTTGGGCCTCAGGATCCGGATGTCCAATTCTCGCCTTTGGTTTGGGAAGTTTTCAGCCTTTATTGCTTTAAATATACCTTCTGTACCTTTCTCTTTCTATTCTGCCTCTGGAATTCTCATAAAGTTGAATTTGTTTTTTTGGATTATATTCCATAAATACTGTAGGTGTTCTTCACTAGTTTTTTTTAATTCTTTTTTTTTTCTTTTTCTTCCTCTGACTGGATAATTTCAAATGTCTCATTTTGTAAATCACTTATTTTTTTCTTCTGCATATTTGAGTCTGCTTTTGAAGCACTGTATTAAATTTTTCAGTTCAGTCATTATATTTTTAAGCTCTAGCATTTCTGTTTTGCTTTAGTGGTTTTTATTGGTTCAACTTCTACTCTGTGTTCTTGTAGTTCACTAAACTTCTTTAAAAGGGTTATTTTGAATTCTTTGTCTGACAGTTCACAGAACTCCCTTTCTTTAAGATAAATTATTGGAGCTTCCTTTGGTGGAGTTATGCTTATCTGATTTTTCAAGATTCTTGATTTATTACATTGGTAGCTGTGCATTTGTGTAAGCAGTCTCCTCTTCCAGATTTTACAGATTTGACTTGGCATAGACAGTTCTTCACTAGTCAGCTCAGTTTGGATTTCTGGATGTGTCAGCTAGTAACGTCCTTGGGCAGGTGTGGCTTGCTATTAGGTTCTATTTTTGGTCAAAGCCACTGCCCAAGCTCTAGAGTAAAGAAGGGTATTACTGGCTGAGAACAGTTGGATAGGACTGCTGGCTTGGTTCCCTGCCCATTCAAGGCTGTAGAATAGACTTCTGTTTGCCTCTGTTCTCTGACCCATCTTTCTAGAGTATCAGGACTGGGTACTATACTCAAAGGTAGGCATGGATATGAATTAGCTTCTTTTGCCTGGCAGGAAATCAGAATGAGCCCCTGGGCTTGCATGGCTCATTGTCTGGGGACCCAAATTAGGTAAGACTTGACACTAAATTATTTGGCCAGAGAAAGCCACCTGATTTGCTCAGCAAATAGGGTAAGCCATGAACTATGCTCTCTGCTCAAGTGCCAGTATAAGCAAGGCTGTTGGGTGGACTATGCAACTTCCCATGTACTCTGGTTAGGTAACCTGGCCACTGACTGAAGGCTATACTCAGCAATTGGTGGGGTTATGAATAAGGCTGCCTGCCCAGGTGGAGAGGAAATAGTAATTCCAAGGATGAAAATATTATTTGTTTGTGGTCTTGTCTCAAGCCAACCCACACCCCAAGTTTCCTGACTGAACAGGGCCACTAGCTTTGCTCTACAGACACTCAGCCCTGCCTACTCGACTCTCCACTCAAATGTCGCTGAGTTATGCAGATTTTCAAGTGTTCTGGCCAGGATTTCTGGGGAACAGGGCCAACATCAACACTCAGCAGTGGGTGGGGCTATGTGTTAGCTCCACTGTCTGGGCCAAGCACTAAAACCAGGTCCAAGCAGCTCCCTAAGTGTTCCCAGTCAGGCTTTCTGTTTGAAAAGGGTCAGGACCTGCACTAAGCAATGGGCATGACTATAAATTAGCTCCCTTCTCTGCGCAAAGGGGAAAATCTACCTCCATGCAGATTTTCAGTTGTTCCCAGTCATTCTTTCTAGTTGGGAGGAGCTGGGAGGTACAGTCAGCAGTGGATAAGGTTATGAATTAGCTCCCTTGCCTGGGTATAGTGGTAGTGGGGGAAACCGGTTCCAAGTTCAGAAAAGCTTAGTTTGTGGTCTTGACTCAAACTGACTCACCCCCTAAGTTCCCTGACTGAAAGGTGACATGGGATTTTCCTTGTGGATGATCAGCTTTGCTTGCTGTACTCTCTTCTCAGGAATTACTGGTCTACATAACCTCTGGGTGTTTGAATCAGGATTTCTGTTCATGCAGCAACAAGATTTACACTCAGCAATGGACTGTGCTCAGTCTCCCTGCCTGGGCAGGAGGAAGGGTGAGGATAGATCAGGCCCATTGCTGGCAAGCTCTTCATTTGAAGGCACAGATCAGGAAGACTTGCACCCTGCTGAATTCCCTGGTCAGACTGCACCACTGTCTTGGCTCTGCAGATAAGCAAAGTCATGGGTTGAGACTATTACTTTGGTGCTGCAACTAAGACCTTGGTCTGCCAAGATCTGAGAATTGCTTGTTGCAAGCCTCTCCCTTTCTCCATCACAATCAGATTCTCAGTGGTCAAGCCCCACAGATTCCCCTACCTTCCTTGTGAGGTGAGACCAGAGTGGGGACTCTTAAGAAGAAATATACAATGTTGGGGGAGCTGAATGTTTATCCTGAACTCTCTTTTCCCACTGGAGGAACCATATACTCAAGGGAGAACTCTGGTTGTCCTGTTATATTGTCTTTGTGGAGGGGTAAGTCAGTGTAACCACTCCTCTTAACCTTCTAATGCAGTATATCTTGGTCTCTGTGGTGCCTCATCCTCACCCCCATGTTCAAGGATTTTCTCGGTGAAGTCTTGTACATGAATAGTTGTTAGTAGTTCTTCTGAAGTGGAGCAAAGTCTGGAATAACCTATGTCATTATCTTGGTGATGTCACTCTTTAATACATTTTTAATGTAATTATCATTAACATGGAATGTATGTGTGCTATTTTGTTTATGTTTTCTATACATCTCATGGCTTTTTTTGCTTCTTTATTCCTTCAGTTCTGCCTTTGTTTGTATGAAATAGATACTTTCTATCATACCATTTTAATGTCTTTCTCATTTCTTTTAGTATATTTTTGGACTTATTTTCTTAGTTTCACAGTGTATTGGAATTAACATCTTAATTTATAATAATTTAGATTAGTACAAACTTATTTAAATAGTTTACAAAAACATTTCTTCTCTCTAGCTCAGTTCCCTACCCTACTGCATTGTGCTGTTATTGACATATCAATTATAACTTTATACATTATATACCCATCATACTTGTATAATTATGTTTTCTTAATTAGGTAAAAAGAAAAAAGTTTTACAAAAGCACATGTATACTCTTAAAAGTTATCTATGTATTTATATTTACCTCTTTTTTTTTTATTGAGGATCCAGTGTAGTTATCTCTCTTGTTACTTTCAAGATTTTTTCTTTGTCTCTTGCTTTCAAAAGCATATTAGTCAGAGTTATCCAGAGAAATATAACCAATAGGATATACAAAAATATATACAAGGGTATTTAATATGAGAAATTGGTTTATGTGATTGTGGAGATTGAAAAGTCCCATGATCTGTTGTCTGTAAGCTGCAGACCCAGGAAAGCCAGTGGTGTCATTTCAGTCCAAATTCAAAGGTCTAAGAAGCAAGAAAGTCAATGCTGTAAATTCCAGTCTGAGTCGGAAGGCCTGAGAACAGACAGCACTATTGTCCAAGGACATGAACAGATGGATGTCCAGAGTGAGTGGAGAGCAAATTTACTCTTATTCTGTTTTTTTTTTTTTTTTTTTTTTAGGCCCTCAACAGATTAGATGATATTTCCTTGCATTGGTGATGGTGATTATTTTTACTCAGTCTACAAATTAAAATATTAATCTCTTCCAGAAACAACTTCACAGACATACCCAGAAATAATGTTTTATCAACTATCTCAGCATCCTTTACCCCAGCCAAGTTGGCCCATAAAATTAACCATCACAAATAATTTTATTAAAATCTGTATAGTTTTGGATCTCTGAGTTTGTACTACTTGGGTTCATATAGCTTCTTGGATGTCTAGATCAATGGTTTTCATAAAGTATAACTTTTCAATTATTTTTTTTCACATATTATTTCTTCACCATTTACCCTCTCCTATCCTTTGGAATTTCTTTTATTATATGTTGGTAAGCAAGATGGTGTCTCAGAGTTTTCTGAAATTGTTTGTTTCATTCTTTCTTTTCCCCCTGTCATTTCTTTGGACTGGATACCCTCAATTGCCCTATCATCAAATTCACTGATTTTTTTTTTTTTCTTTTACCTACTAAAATCTGCATTTGAGTCTCTCTAGTGTATTTTTATTTTAATTATTTTACTTTTCAACTAAGAGTTTCTATTCAATTCCTTATCATTTTATCTATATTGATCTATTAATTGTTGTTCTTGTACTTCTTTTAATTCTATAAAATGTTTTCTTTAGTTCCTTAAAAATACATTCAGTAGCCAATTTAAAACCAATTTAAAATCTTCAGGTGATCACTAAGGGAAAGTTTTTATTGATTGACTTTTTATTCATGTTTGAGCCAATCTTTCATGCTACTTTAAATGGCATTATTGATTTTGTTGTTGAAAACTGGATATTTTAAATAATAAAATGTGTTAGCCCTACAGAGCAGATTGTCTCTGTACTGTGTTTGTTTTTATTGTTCATTGTTTGGTGGCATTTTTTGCTTGCTTAGTGGCATTTCTTATTTTGTAAAGTCTTTATTCTTGGCTTGTTTATTAAATGGAATATCTTCTCAGTTATGTCAGCAGTCAGATATAGATTGCACATATAATTCCTCAAATGTCTGGAACCAAAATGTCTCCCAGTCATTTCCTAGGTTTTATGTGTGTGAGGACACATCTTCACTACTCACTAAAGTAATTTTTAACTGGCTTAGCCTTCTTTTCCTGCTTGTGCAGAGCCTTAAGTTCAGCCACAGTGAGAGCTTAGAGGCTTCTCAGTTTTATTATGCACCTAGTCCTGTAAATGCATCTCATTCTACATTCACAAGAATATGCTAAAAATTTTCAAGGCTCCAATGGGGCCTAATTCTCCAGATTTTCTTGTTAAGCTTTTCGGTTAGCCTATTGCTGGCCACAGTTCTTATCCACTATCTCAGGCAGTCTTAAACAACTACCTGTAAATATTTTCAATATATGCCCACATGGAAAAGACTTCACAGTTGGCAAACTCCAAGTCATGTTAAATAAGACAGCGTTTCAAGTTGTGTCTTCCAGGGAACCACGAGGAAGGCCATATAATTGACAATTCTCTGAAAATGAGGTTTTGAAAGAGCTATAACACTGTTTTTCCCCTGGTTGATTTCAGGTTGCTATATTTAATTATGAATCATGGGCTGTAGAATTTTAACACTACTATGAAGATATAAAGGCATATATAGGAATAGGCTGAGTTAAAATGTGTAAAAGCTCACTGATATTACCAAGTAATAATCTTTTTTTCTTGAATAAAAGTTTTTTGGATTGCTGCAAGCCTTAGATTAACTTCTAGAATTCTGAAAAGATCGATATTCACAATTTTAGCCTATTTTCTCATTTCTTATCCAAGATTCGTACTGTGCCATTTCATTGGCATCACCTCCAAGTTAAGTTTATAGGAGCTGTCAGTGTTTGGCTTTAGAATTCACTTTATTCATTCTTCTTATTATTATCCCAATTTTAAAAATTCCATTTGAGAAGAAACCCACTCAAATAAAGAACTCTACTTTGCTATCTATGTGTTTCTTATAGAAAAAAATGTAACACAAGTATATAAATAATCATAAGGTAGAATATGAGAAACTGCATAAGAAAAATGTTGAGAAAGTGTTGTGGGAAACTCTCAGGGAAGAAATATCACTTTTAGGAATCAGAAAAGACTTCCTGAATAAGATGCAAGCTCTTATCTTTCCAAACCCTCATTCTATTTTGCACCTTTGTATGTTATTTGTAGAATTTTTCCTTATGCATATATATCTGTAACTCTTGTAGCCCTTCTACTCCTTAACTACAGCCCACTAAGCTGCAAGTTCCTTAGAGGCAAAGAGTATATCTTAGTATACCTCACAACATAACATCACTTAGAGTCAAGCAGCATAGTTGGTATTAAATTTATTTGGTCAAAACAGTATTTGAATAAATCAATTAAATATCTAAAAGAAAATCCCAAGCAGAAATTTTGTGAGTTGTTGGTTTGAAGCAAGTACAGCCACTTTGGGGCCTTATCAGGCTAGCTTCACCTGAGAGTTAAAAAATAATAAAGAATTACACATACCTGAGAAGTATAAAAAAAATAAATAAAATGGAACCATTTCATATACCTTAGGCAAAATTATTGGCAAGAAATCACCTTCAGAGAACTGAAGTGAATCCACACATAATCTGTGTGGACTCATATAATACTTACAATATGGTAAATACCCTCTACCACTAATGCCAGCTTGTTCAGAGTCTTAGACCAGAACTCAGAATTTCTGTCTGTATTAAGCCTATAAATGTGATTAAATTAGGATATCAAGTTAGAACATATGTTGAAGTTAGCCTAGGGTCATCATAGACCAGCACAGACCACCACTCTACACCCCACCATAGGTGACTGAGGAGCCTGACATGGGATTAGGAAATCAAGCTACATGCTGTCCTCAGGGAACTATGATCCAAAGTAGATTTTTTTCATATGCTATGCAGTCTAACTTTATTAACTAGAGTTTACACTATTAGTTTACCAACAAACTCTAATGTACATTGTTCTACATATGTATGAAAGACCTCTTATAACTGTGACTGGTTTAACTATGGATACTAGTACAAATTCTCCATCAACCTGTAACATTGGTTTAGTCATTTCATTTATTTGTTACAATTTTCCTTTTCTTTAAAGTTAGGAAATTAAACCAAAGGATTTTTAATGTTCATGATTATCTGAACACAGGTACTCTCAAAAGAAGGAATAATTTTGTCCAGTAATTTATCTATTTCTCACAGCATGGATATATTAAACATATAAGGAAATACAATTTTCTTAAGAAACTATTACAATTAATTATTATCTTTTTAGACCCTTTTTCAATTCTACAGAGACACTTAGGGATATTGAAATTGTAATCTGGTTTGGAAAAGTATATTTTGAAAACAAAACACTATTTCATTTAAAAATTCAATTTCTACATCTTTTTCTCTAGGCATATTTTAACAAAATAATTTACATAATGAAGTAAAGTATATTTACTTCCTACATTAAGAACACATAAAAAAAAATTTATTATATACCCATTTTTTCAATTCTGATTTAATGTAAAACACTGTTGTAGGTGGCAAGGAAAAAAAAAAAAAACACAAAGATCAAAGACACATAGTCTGCCCTTAAGGAGTTTTTAATCTATTAGAGTGGTAGATTTGTAAATATGTACCCAGAGTACAAGGCATAGAGAAATTAGAACCATAATAGAAGTATAAGAATTTTGTTATGAAATGATAAAACAAAACATTATTAATTCTAAATTGGGTATACCAGAAAGTATAATGGAAATGCTTTCTGTTTATACATGTGATAGATTCATTTTATTTATTTTTATTTTTTATAAGTTTATTTATTTGCTTATTTGTTGGCTGTGTTGGGTCTTCCTTGCTTTCCGTGGGCTTTCTCTAGTTGTGGAAAGCAGAGGCTACACTTCGTTGCAGTGCGTGGGCTTCTCATTGCAGTGGCTTCTCTTATTGCAAAGCATGGGTTCTAGGCACATGGGCATCAGTAATTGTGGCACACTTACTCAGTAGTTGTGGCTTGGGGGCTCTAGAGCACAGCATCAGTAGTTGTGGCTCATGGGCTTAGTTGTTCCGCGTCAAGTGGGATCTTCCCAGATCAGCAAGCGTACCTGTGTCTCCTGCATTGGCAGGCAGATTCTTAACCACTGTGCCACCAGGGAAGCCCGTGGATTCATTTTAAATGTATGTTAGGTTTGTGATAAGGTTAATATGCTGTAATATTATTGGGCTTATGTGTAAAGGCAATTTTCACTTTTTAAAGTGTGGTACTTCTTGGTGTCAAATATGCATCGAGAAAGGAGCATCTCTCAGAATCCAAAAACAAGAACTGGAAGGAAAACGCCTTCTCTCAATTGCAGTGTAGGAAACTGACTCTTCTGGCTTGGCCCACAAAGTAATGTCAAGAAGTCTAGGATAGATTTTGTGACAGATGAGTAAAAAGATGGCTTCTTCATGTAGGAGAAGCTAATGAAAATTTTCATCCTTTGGGACTGAAGCATAGATATCCCAATGGCATAGGTCTTACAGAATCTGGAGATGAGCTTACTATGTTGTGATTTCAAGGCTTGATTTTTAGTATCATGGGTGTTTTTGGACTTCTTAGCCTCTCCATATATTTTGCTGGTACTTCTCCTGTAGTATTCACAAACTTCATTGAATTATGTTCCGTTTAGGCAAACAAGAGCCAAGGGTAGATTGGTTCCATGATTGGTTCCATGATTGGTTCCATGCTTGTATGAGAGTTTTAAATGGTAGGCAGCAGCTATCAAGGATCCAAGATGTTGGTGGCAGCACTCAGTGTAGAGAAAGCATACCAATGGGAAGGCAAAAGGTGGGGGGAGGCTGCAGATAAATTTGGAGGTAATCAATTCAGGCATCCTTTCTCACTTGACTTCAAACTCCTTATTCTACAAAGAAACTTTGCAGAGTCTGTTTTTTGGAAGTAAGAAAGGCCGTTCAATTCAACTAAGGTGTCGCAAAGAGAAGGTAGTTTTTCCCAGAACTTAAAAAATAAAATTCAATTTGTACATACACAATGACACATAGAATTACAATCCTAGATATAATATCTCTAAGAAATGTTATCCAAATGTGCAAAAAGTAATATACAATAAAATTTACTTCAACATTGTTTATTACAACAAAAATTAGAAATATCTTAACACATTATTGACCTGGGTATTTTTGCAGAAACTAACACCTGTGACCAGAGATTTGTTATGTAAGTGAATACTGAAATGTCTCTGATCAATAATGTTCGAGTAACAAAAGACATATTAAGATGTCTCTGGTCAATAAGTTGTTAAATGTGCACCAGCAGAGGGATGACAAACTCTGGTATGTTAACGACACATAATTCTCCAGGGCAGTTAAAATTATGAAATCCAGTGACACGTGTCAACATGAAAAAAAGTATTATAAAGTGTATTATTTCTTAAAATAAAATTGCAGAAGGATACAGCAATATGGTACAATTTATATAAAGTTTAAGAGTTGCAAAAATAATATTGTGAATAAATACATACACAGCAAAACCTGGAAAAGAATTATAACAACCAACTCCAAGATAGCGGTTATTTACAGAAAGAGGTAGGAAGAAACCAGGAAGTAATATACAGTGGCCTTAAAATTAATGGTAATGCTTTATTTCTCAAAAAGTAATGCTGAAGCAAATATAAAAAAATATTAAACAGAGCTGGATGGTGAAGAGCCAGATGTTAATCATGTTATTCTATAGACATATCCATATTCCTGAAATAATTAACAATTATAAAATAAAAATAATAAATATGACTTTGCAAGGAAGAGAAATTGGGCAGGATAAACTAAATTGAGAAAACAGCATAGACAAAGGCCAAATACAGTAAAGGGCATTCTGTGTTCAGAAATATGACTAAAGGGTAATCTCTATAAAGAGATATTGTAGGGGATGAGTGTAGGAAGTTAAACTGAGTCTAGGCTTTGAAATGAAATCAGATGATCTTGTTATTTTGTGTGAAAATGAATCAATTCTTCCATCCAGAAGAGGCAGAGTCTAAAAATTTACATATGAAAGTCCCTCATCTTATCAAAGGAAAATGTACTCCCTTTTTGGGTGCTTTTAATTTAAGTTTTTGGATGCAATTCCATGATTGTACATATGTATATGATTGCACCAATGCAAAGTACAGCCAAAACTGAGCTATCCCCATCACCTAATACATAACTTTCTTCAGGGATTGAAATACAGTCACCTTTCCCTAGGTTAAAAAAAAAAAGATATTTGAAATTGTTTCAGCACCAATCCTCTTGAAAATGCCTTGAAGGGCCACTGAGTTTTGTTGAAGAAATAAATGTGACATTCATAGACTTGTTTTGATGGGAAGCTGAATGAAGTGAGAGAGTAGCATTGACATATATACACTACCAAATGTAAAATAGATAGCTAGTGGGAAGCTGCTGCATAACACAGGGAGATCAGCTGGATGATCGGTAATAACTTAGAGGAGTGGGATAGGGAGGGTGGGAAGGATTTGCGTGGGGGAGGGGATATGGGGATATATGTATAAATACTGCTGATTCACTTTGCTGTACAGCAGAAACTGGCACAAAAGTGTAAAGCAATTATACTCCAATAAACCCCCCCCCAAAAAGTTGTATATAAACTTTCCAGACTAAATTTTCTGTCTTGTGTTTCTCCAGAATCTCTATTCTCAAACACTAAAATAATAATAATAATAATAATAATTAAACAATCTCACTGCCACCACATTCATTAATTGTTGGTTTGAACATGAGGTCAAAAGACTTTATTACCCTTTAAAATAGAGAAGAATTGAAACAACCACAATTGATATAGTCACAGTGATGCAGTGATATTGATCCAGTTGTCTCCATTGGCCACTCAATATTGTGGAAAAGATACAAAAGAGAGTGGCAGAACCAAGTATAAAGATTAATTTCTGAGAAACAGATTGAGCAGTTAGGCACCAAGTATCTAGCCAGAATCCTTCTGTAATACTCCCCACCTGAAATGTACATTGGAAATCCACTTCTATGTTCCCATAACTTAACTATTCTGTTTTTGATATATTTTATGTCAGTTTCTCTGTCCCCTTGAGAGAAAGAAAGAAAGAAGAAAGAAAGAAAGAAAGAAAGAAAGAAAGAAAGAAAGAAAGAAAGAAAGAAAGGAAAGAAAAGAAAAGAAGGAAGGAAAGAAGCAAGAAACTTTGAGTCTCTTGAAGAAAGCAAGTGTGTTTTGTTTGTTTGATGTTTAAATCTCTGAGTTCTCAACATTCCTCAAAGTACCTGGTACATAGTGGAACATGTGTGTTGACAAATTAAAAAAAAAAAAAAAAAACTACTGTATAAAATAATTTCCTGGTACTAATGTCACAGGATACAAATTTTTAAAATGCAAACAGATTCCAGATACATCTAAAACAAAAGAAGATAGGTTAGAGAGTGGACATCAAAACAGACAAATGTAATAAATGAGAAAATTTATAGAAAACTCTAGCCATTATACAAGTATTCAGAGAGATAGGTGGTAGGAGATATGGCTAGGTGGAGAGGACAGAAAAGAATAAATTCATGGTATAGGTAGAGGCTGTGTAAGTGCACTGTGAGTTGAGATTTACAGATAAGAGCTCTGGAAAGGTGGATGGGAATGGAGGAATGTGGTTGGACCATACGTAAGACTGTTTTTCTAGGGATTGGCATGAGCTACTGGATACTGTATCTAAGAATTCTTAGACATGTTGGAAAGAATGTCAGCTGGCCAGTAAATAGCAAAATATACATTTGTTTTGGAGTATCTTCATGGTAAAGGTAAAATGGTATTGTATCTCAGTGTCAGGACTTGGCAGCAACATAAACTGAGGTATATATTCTGGCTCTGCCACGTTTTTGGAGGTTGATCTTTGATATGTTTTCTCATTTATATGAGCCTTGGTTTTTTCACTCCTAAAACATGGATTACAATAATACCTACAGGCTCCTCTTCTGGGTAAGGTGGAGTAAACACACTCCCATCCAGTCTCTCCTACAAAAAATAGATATACCAACTTGACAGAATGCATGGGACAGCTATTTGGAAACATTGACCAATAAATAGTAGCAATTGGATTAGGAAAGAAGAGAAGAATTTGAAGTAGCAACAAAATTGCCATTAGGTTACTTTTTTTTACTTCCTTTTGGTATTCCCTGGCCAAAATCCAACACAGCTTGAAACCTGAAAGTCAGAGTTGGCACCAACAGACAGAGATTCAGAATAAATACTCTAATCCTGGCTCAATTATTGGAAAGAATATCCCCTAATGCTCAAAGTGGAGAGGAATCACTTCATTTTCTTTTTCTTAATACACTTGATACTCACCTAAGTAACCCTATGATGGTCAGAAAAGCAACAACAGGGGCCAGTGGAAGCCTAACAATCTCAGAGAAGCAAATCTAATTTTCTTAGTGGAGTAGTTGTGGACCCAAAAATGTGTGGCAAAGCCCAATTGATTTTTTACTATCTGTCCTTTTATTGGTTGGCCCTGAATGTCAGTACAGACATAGAAAGCACACAGTGTAATGAAGTCCCAGCTTTCTGCCTGGGAAACCAAAATGGGAATGCCCTCAGAAACACAAAGCACTAGCAATATCACAGAAAAAGGAGAGTTCTGAAACCAAGCATATAAAATTGTTCATAGACTCCTAGGCTTACTGCTTGTATTTGATTCTCTTCAGCATAACAAAGGCATTGAGAACATAGTAATAGCTTTGTGATAGATCACTCCCCAGTGGCCCAGACTTGTCACAGAGTGGCATATACATGGGACCGTTCTAAATAGCACTGCAAATGACTTAAAAATGGAGTTGATATTAAAGCTGCCCCCCAAAGAACCTGAAGCTTGAACCAAAGGTCCATCACATTAGAAGGTAAGTCAAACAGAATGGCTAATGATGCAATATTCAAAGATTTAAGAATACAATCTAAAATCACTGTACATAAGAAGAAGAAAAAGGTCAGGTAACCAAGAGAAAGACAATCTGCACACACCAACACTGCAAAAGCACATATATCAGAACTGCCTGAGAAAAGACTTTAAAGCAGCTTTCATTAAAAAAAAATGTTACAAGAAATAATGGCTCTTGAAAAAATTAAAAATAGAAAATCACAACTGAACATAATATAAAACAGAACTAAATTTAAATTTGTAATGATAAATGACAATATATAAAATTCAAAATTCACTGCAGGATTTCAGAGAAAATTGTGGAGTAAGAAACTGAATTTCTGCCAATCCAAAATTCTTAAGAATTAATAATTTTTGGAGTTGTGGAAATTACCCAAAGTGTTGCAGAAAGAGAGGGATTGCTTATTCAAAAAACTGGATAAATCTCAGTAAGAAAAAAGAGCTTTGCAGCATTTTTATTTTTTAATTATTTTTAAGCTCTTTATTGGGGTATAATTGCTTTACAGTGTTCTGCCAGTTTCTGCTGTACAACAAAGTGAATCAGCTGTATTTATACATATATCCCCATATCCCCTCTCTTTTGCAACTCTTTCCCATCCTCCTTATCCCACCCATCTAAGTCATCACTAATCATCGAGTTGATCTCCCTATGTTATGCAGCAGCTTCCCACTAGCTATCTATTTTACATTTGGTAGTGTATATATGTCAATGCTACTCTCTCACTTGGTCCCAGCTTCCCTTAGCCACCACTCTGAGTCCTCTAGTCTGTTCTCTACATCTGTGTCTTTATTCTTACCCTGCCACTGGGTTCATCAGTACCATTTTTTTAGATTCCATATGTATAAGTTAGCATATAGTATTTGTTTTTCTCTTTCTGTCTTACTTCACTCTGTGACAGACTCTAGGTCCACCCACCTGACTACAAGAAAACTCAATTTTGTTCCTTTTTATGGCTGAGTAATATTCCATTGTATATATGTGCCACAGCTTCTTTATCTATTCATCTCTGTGTGTTGATGGACATTAGGTTGCTTCCATGTCCTGGCGATTGTAAGTAGTGCTGCAGTGAACATTGTGGTACAGTGTTCTTTCTGGATTATGGTTTTCTCAGGATATATGCCCAGTAGTGGGATTGCTTGCTCATATGGTAATTCTATTCTTAGTTTTTTTAAGGAAACTTCATACTGTTTTCCATAGTGGCTGTACCAATTTACATTCCCAACAACAGTGCAGGAGGGTTCCCTTTTCTCCACACCCTCTCCAGCATACATTCTTTCTAGATTCTTTGATGATGGCCATTCTGACCAGGGTGAGGTGACACCTCATTGTGCCTTTGACTTGCATTTCTCTAATTATTATAGAAGATGAGCATCTTTTCATGTGTTTATTAGCCATCTGCATGTCTTCTTTGGAGAAATGTCTATTCAGGTCTTCTGCCCATTTTAGGATTCGGTTGTATGTTTTTTTTGATATTGAGCTGCATGAGCTGCTTGTATATTTTGGAGATTAATCCAGCTGTGTCACTGGCAAATATTTTCTCCCACTCTGAGGGTTGTCTTCTTGTCTTGTTTATGGTTTCTTTTGCTGTGCAAAAGCTTTTAAGTTCCCTTAGGTACCATTTGTATATTTTTAATTTTATTTCCATTTGAGAGTTCCAGGGGCTGACTTGGCCAGGAGAGGGGTGGAAGAACTGGAAAAAATGTGACTTAACCTCACTCATTCTTTAACACTGATTCTTATGACTCTCCCTTGTGATCTCTATTAACAACTAGGGTGGTGCTTACCTGGGACATCACTGATCATTGAGTATCAATGATTGTATATTCCTAAGGAAATGGTAAACTTTAGGCAAAGGTTGATGCTATAAAACCTACTCAAGTAAGACCCCTTCTTAGGTTTCTCCACCCCCTTCTGGTGTCTCTGCTGGAAGCTGCTCTATTCACCTCTTCATAAACTTTTATTCTGTGGCTTAAACCTGAGCAGCAGCTTCTTATTGATCCAGAGGAGAAATTCTTTTTCTTTGAGATCACGAATCCACTCCCTAGATGGATTCTACAGCAACACAATCTAGGAGGTGAGTCAAAAAAGATCTTTCTTTGGTTTAAGTCATAGAGTGTTGTGCCTATATTTTCCTCTAAAATGTTTATACTGTCTGGCCTTACACTTAGCTCTTCAATCCATTTTGAGTTTATTTTTATATATGGTGTTAGGAAGTGTTCTAATTTCATTATTTTACATGTAGCTGAGCAATTTTCCCAGCACCACTTATTGAAGAGGTTGTCTTTTCTCCATTGTATATTCTTACCTCCTTTGTCAAAGATAAGTTGTCCATATGTGTGTGGGTTTATCTCTGGGCTCTTTTTTCCATTCCGTTGATTATATTTCTGTTTTTGTGCCAGTACCATACTGTCTTGATCATTGTAGCCTTGTAGTATAGTTTGAAGTCAGGGAGTCTGGTTCTTCCAGCTCCACTTTTCCTTCTAAAAGTTGATTGGCTATTAGAGGTATTTGCATTTCCATACAAATTGTAAGATTTCTTGTTCTACTTCTGTGAATAATGTCATTGGTAACTTGATAGGTATCGCATTGAGTCTGTAAATTGCTTTGGGTAGTATAGTCACTTTCGCAACATTGATTCTTCCAATCCAAGAACATGATATGTCATCCATCTGTCTGTATCATCTTTGATTTATGTCGTCAGTGTCTTATAGTTTTCTGGATACAGATCTTTTGCATCCATAGGCAACTTTATTCCTAGGTATTTTATTCTTTTTATTGCAATGGTAAATGGGAGTGTTTCCTTAATTTCTGTTTCTGAACTTCCATTCTTAGTGTATAGGAATGCAATAATTTTCTGTACATTAATTTTGTATCCTGTTACTTTACTAAATTCATCGATTAGTGCTAGCAGTTTTCTGGTAAAATCTTCAGGGTTTTCTATGTACAATATTATATCATCTGCAAAGAGTGACAATGTTACTTCTTCTTTTCCAATCTGGATTCCTTTTATTTCATTTTCTTCTCTGATTGCTGTGGCTAAAACTTCCAAAACTATGTTGAATAATAGTGGGGAGGGTGGACACGCTTGTCCTGTTCCTGTTCTTAGAGGGAATGCTTTCATTTTTTCACCATTTAGAAAGATGTTGGCTGTTGGTTTGCCATATATGGCTTTATTATGTTGATGGAGTTCCCTTTTATGCCCACTTTCTGGAGAGTTTTTATCATAAATGGATGTTGAATTTTGTCAGAAGCTTTTTCTACATCTATTGAGATGATCATATTGTTTTTATCCTTCATTTGTTAATATGGTGTATCACATTGATTGATTTCTGTATATTGAAGAATCTTTGCATTCCAGGGATAAACCCCACTTGATCATGGTATATGATCTTTTTAATGTGCTGCTGGATTCTGTTGGCTAGTATTTTGTTGAGGATTTTTGCATCTATATTCATCAGTGATATTGGCCTGTGATTTTCTTTTTCTGTGACATTTTTGCATGGTTTTGGTATCAAGGTGATGGTGGCCTCATAAAATGTGTTTGGGAGTGTTCCTCCTTCTGCTCTATTTTGGAAGAGATTGAGAAGGATAGGTGTTAGCTCTTCTCTAAATGTTCGATAGAATTTGCCTGTGAAGCCATCTGGGCCTGGGCTTTTGTTTGTTGGGAGATTTGTAATCACAGTCTCAATTTCAGTGCTTGTGATTGGTCAGTTCATATTTTCTATTTCTTCCTGGTTCAGTCTTGGAAGATTGTACTTTTCTAATAATTTACCTATTTCTTCCAAGTTATCCAATTTATTGGCCTACAGTTGCTTGTAGTTATCTCTCATGATCTTTTGTATCTCTGCGGTGTCAATTGTTACTTCTCCTTTTTCATTTCTAATTCTGTTGATTTGCATCTTCTCCTTTTTCTTCCTCATGAGTCTGGCTAATGGTTTATGACTTTTCTTTATGTTCTCAATTAATCAGTTTTAGTTTTATTTATCTTTGCTATTGTTTCCTTCATTTCTTTTTTGTTTATTTCTGATCCGACTTTATGATTTCATTCTTCTGCTCCCTTTAGGGTTTTTTTTTGTTCTTCTTTCTCTCATTGTTTTAGGTGAAAAGTTAGGTTGTTTATTCGAGATTTTTCTGGTTTTTTGAGGTAGGATTATATTGTTATAAACTTTCCTCTTTGAACTGCTTTTGCTACCTTCCATAGGTTTTGAGTCATCATGTTTTCATTGTCATTTGTTTCTAAGTACTTTTTGATTTCCTTTTTGATTTCTTCAGTGATTTCTTGGTTGTTTTATAGCATATTGTTCAGCCTCCATGTGTTTTTTGTTTGTTTGTTTGTTTTCTGTTATTTTTTTACAGTTTTTTTTCCTGTAATTGATATCTAGTCACATGGCATTGTGGTCAGAGAAGATGCTTGACATGATTTCAATTTTCTTGAATATACCAAGGCTTTATTTGTGTCATAAGACATGATCTATCCTGGAGAATGTTGCATGTGTCCTTGAGCAGAAAGTGCATTCTGTAATTCTTTGATGAAATGTCCTATAAGTATCAATTAAGTCAAGATGGTCTAATGTTTCCTTGAAAGCTTGTGTTTCCTTATTTATTTTGTTTGGATGATCTGTCCATTGTTGTAAGTTGGGTGTTAATGTCTCCTACTGTTATTGTGCTACTGTTGATATCCCCTTTTGTGGTTGTTAGCATTTGCCTTATGTATTGGGGTTCTCCTATGTTGGGTGCATATATATTTAAAATTGTTATATTCTTCTTGGATTAATCCCTTGATCTTGACATTATGTCCTTCCTCATCTCTTGTAATAGTCTTTACTTTAAGTCTATTTTATCAGATATGAGTATTGCTACCCCAACTTTCTTTTGACTTCCATTTGCATAGAATATCTTTTCCATCCCCTTAATTTTAGTCTGTATGTGTCACTAGGTCTGAGGTGGGTTTCGTGTAGACAGCATATATAAGGGTCTTGTTTTTGTATCCAAACAGCCAGACTGTGTCTTTTGGTTGGAGCATTTCATCCATTTACATTTGAGATAATTATTGATATCTACATTCCTATTACCATTTTCTTAACTTTGGGGGCTTAGTTTTTGTAGGTCTTTTCCTTCTCTTGTGTTTCCTGCCTTGAAAAATTCCTTTAGCAATTATTGTAAGGCTGGTTTTGTGGTAGTGAATTCTCTTAACTTTTGCTTGTCTGTAAAGCTTTTGATTTCTCCTTCGAATTTGAATGAAACTCTTGCTGGGTAGAGTATTCTTGGCTGAAGGTGTTTCTCCTTCAAGACTTTAAGTATATCCTGCCACTCCCTTCTGGCCTGCAGAGTTTCTGTGGAGAGATCAGCTGTTATCCTATGGGTTTTCCCTTATATGTTATTTGTTTGTTTTCTCTTGATGGTTTTAATATTTTTTTCTTTGTGTTTAATTTTCATTAGTTTGATTAATACATGCCTCAGTGTGTTTCCCCTTGGGTTTATTCTGTATGGGACTCTCTGCACTTCTTGGACTTGGTTTACTATTTCCTTTCACATGTTGGGGAAGTTTTTGACTATAAGGTCTTCAAATATTTTCTCAGGCCCTTTCTTTTCTTCTTCTTCTTCTGGGATGCCAGTGATTCAAATGTTGGTGCACTTAATGTTGTCCCTGTGGTCTCTGAGACTGTCTTCCATTATTTTTAATCTTTTTTCCTTTTCCTACTCTGTGGCAATTATTTCCACCATTCTATGTTCCATCGCACTTACTCATTCTTCTACCTCAGTTATTATGCTGTTAATTCCATTTAGAGTATTTTTAATTTCAGTTATTGTGTGTTCCTTACTGTTAGTTTGCTCTTTAGTTCTTCTAGATCCTTATTAAATGTTTCTTGTGCTTTCTCTACTTTGTTTTCAAGATTTTGAATCATCTTTACTATCATTACTCTGAAATCCTTTTCAGTCAATTGGCCTACTTCTTCATTTATTTGATCTTGTGGGTTTTTATCTTGCTCATTTTCCTGCAATGTGTTTCTTTGTTTTCTCATTTTATTTTATTTATGGTATTTGCTGTCTCCTTTCCCTATGCTGTCTGGTAGTAATTCCTCTTGTTTTCGTTCTCTACCCCTTGTGGTGGGGTTGATCCAGTGTCATGATTAGGCTTCCTCATGGGAGGGTCTGCTGCCTGCTTTCTAGTGTGTGGATCTATTATTTTCCCTTTGATGATCAGGTGGTGTGTTTTATGGTATCTGTGAGCTTAGTATGGCTTTAGGTAGTCTGTGTGCTGATGGATGATTTTGCATTCCTCTCTGTTGGTAGTCTGGTGTGAGGTGCACAGCATTGGCAGTTGCAGGCAGTCAACTGAAGCTGGGTATTAGACTCTGATAGAGGTCTCCATGAGAGTTCTCTGTGGTTAATCTTCCCTGTGGCTGAGGACTGTCTAGTGGTCTAATATCCTGGACTCAGTGCTTCCTCCACAGAGCATCTGATTTGACTTCTAGTAGAGGAATCCAGACTCTAGAGGACACATGCCAGCAATAAAGGGGATCAAAAAGATTATCCAAACCACAGAGTAATGATAAATGGTTAAGTCAAACAAAGCAATAGTGAATCAAGGAAACTTGTACACACACAATTAAAACAGAAACAGAACCCAATAGAACATAACACACTAGAACAACCAGACAAAAGAACCCTCAAATGTAATCAGATAATTAAAGAGAAAATCAACAAAAATTCAAAAACAAAACAAAACAAAAAGATAATCAATGCACAGTGCCAACTAAAGGCTTAGGCTCTGATCTGGCCCAATTCCTGTGTGTGCTTGCTCCCTAAGTCCACAACTGACAGAGCTAGACCTTTTTCATTTGTGGGAACATTCATTGTCTACTCAGATTTTCCAAAGATATAGGGTCTACCGAGCTGATCACAGGGCCTTAGTCTGCAGTTTGTATAGCTGATGGAAATATTTTAGAACCTCTTCCTTAGTCCCCCTGTCCCTGGCATTCAGCTTTAGTTTTGTCCCTGACTCTGCATGTGGTCCAACCACTGAAGTCTGGTCCTGAGGCAGCCTTGGATCTCTTGGGTTGGCCTCAGTGAAGATTTCCTTTATTGTTCACCTGCAGATGCCAATGTGAGGGGAGAGAGAGCCTTTGATAGTGGCTTCTCACCCTTAGCAGGAGTGCACTTCTTGGATCATGGGAGCCCTGGAGGTGATGCCAAATGCACAGGGAAGGTGGTGGCCATGGGTATAGGAAATCTGGCCTTAGTGTGGATCTTCACTGGGACCTAGCATAAGGTACCTGAAGGCCAGCCCTCAGAAGATTTTTGTCTTATTCTTTGACCAGAAGAGCTTCCTTTATTGTTATTGTGTACGTACTGGTATGTGGGGAGAGAGAGGCTACAAAAGTGGCTCCTCCCTGCTGCGTGTGACTCAGCAGTTGTGTCCTGCTTGGATCATGGGAGCACTGGTGGTGCTGACTGTGCCAATTGCACAGGGAATTCAGCAGGCTAGGGTGTAATGGGAATGTCTTCAGAGATGGCCTGCTCTGTGGACTTCTTGTGGCTCTTGGCAGCAGGCACACCAGGCCAGCACCCCACCAGGGGCCTTTTTCTATCCCTTATTCAGTGCTTGACAGTCATGTCCAGATGGGGCCTGCCTTCTTCATCACAGGCACTAAGAGAGGGTACAACAGTGGCTCCTGCCCCCTTCTTGTGACTCAGCAGTAGTGCCCTGCTATCATAGCAGCCCATTTTTCTACAGTAGGCATTACCTGATGTGGATTTCTTCCCTCCTGTCCCCTCAGTCCATCTCCCCACAGCCAACATTGGTTCTCACCCAGGGCCAGACTTCCAGTCTCCATGTTCTGGCTCCCATACCCTCTCCACTGCTGTAAACACACATCTCAGTCAGGGACATGCAGGGCTGTGGTATGGAAACTTTTTATGTTCCTCTCTCTTTCCTTTCTGCCACAGATTGGCTGCTTCACCCTCCTTGGACAGTCCCTGATGCCTCCTTTCTGACCCAATCAAATTCCCCAATGGAGAGGGCATTTACCTGTCAGATAAGGGGAATTTCCCTGAATTTGGTAATCTCTCCTCTGTTTCAGCTCCCCCCACCCCAGGGTGCAGGGCCTGTCCCTCTTTCTTCCCCTCCTCTTTCTCCTTTTTTCTTTCCCTCATCCTACCCAGTTATGCAGGATCTTTGTAGTCCTCTCTGGTGTCCAAGGTCTTCTGCTAGTGTTTGGCTGGTTTTCTGTGGGAATCATTGCATCTTTTGGTGTATTATTGATGCACCTGTGGAGAAAGATGCACACCACATCATTCTACTTCACTTTCATCTTTTTTTCCAGCCCTTTGTGGCAATTTAAATTATCCCACTGTCATCTCCTAATCCCCAGTGGAAAAATAGCCTTGAAAAATAACAGCTGATATTCCTGGTTCTGAAAGTTGCAGAACAGACTTCATTCCCAAAGAATTGTCACTATTGTTTTGACCTCTCTGGCAGCTCCCAAGGAGAAAGACATGAAGAGCCTGTCTTTACCTCATCAGTGCTAAAGATGTCACAGGTGAGGAAATTTGTCAAAAACATTTTTGACATACCACTATGGAAAATCTAATCACAAAGGAAGACCACCAGAGAGGAAGAAATGAACTATAAAACAGCCAGAAAACAATAATATGGCAATAAAGTCCTAGCTTATCAATAATTACTTTTAATGTATGGGAAATAAATTTCTCAGTTGAGGGACACAAAGTGGCCTAATGGATTAAAAAAATCTGATAATATGCTGCTTAAATGTGAATTACTCAATCTTTAAGGGAACAAGTAGACAAAAAGTGAAATAGTTAATATATGGAAAAAGATTTCACATAAATGGAAACAAAAAAAGAACACGGGTAATTATAAATATATGAGAGAAAATAGACTTTAAGTAAAAAAAAACTGTAACAAAAGAAAGGATGTCATTGTATAGTGATAAAGGGGTCAATTTATCAAAAAGATATAACACTTGTAAATATGTGTACCCAACATTAGAACACCTAAATATATTAAGCACATATTAACAGCTCTGGAGAGAAAAATAGATAGCAATTTAATAACAGTAATAGACTTAAATCCCCCACTTTCAACAATGGATAGCTCATGCACAAAGAAAATTAATAAGGTTAAAATGCATTTGGACTATACATCAAAGGGAACTAACAGACATATACAGAACATTCTGTCAACCAGCAGTAGAATATACATTCTCTCAAGTGCCTATGGAACATTCTATGGAATAAATCATGTTAGCTCATAGAACAAATCTTAACAAATTTAAGAACTTTGAAATTATAGGAAGACTCTTTTCTGATCACAATCATGTGAAACTAGGTATCAAAAACTGTAGGAAAACTGGAAATTTCACAATATCTGAAAATGAAACAACACAATCTTGAACAGTCAATGAATCAAATAAGAAATTAAAATGAAAATTGAAAAATATCTTGAGATAAATCCAAATAAAACACAACATGTCGAATTTTATGGGACACAGCAAAAGCAGTTCTAAGAGGGAAAGTTTACAGCAATAAACACCTAAATTAAGACAAAAAGAAATCTCTCAGTGAGACAACCTAACTTTATACCTCAAGGAACCAAGGAACTAAATAAAGAAGAAAAATCTAAGCCCAAAATTAGCAGAAGGGAAGAAATAAAAAAAAGATATGAGCAGAAATAAATGAAATAAAGACTAGAAAAATATCAACAAAAGTATGAGTTAGTTTTTCAAAAATGTAAACAAAATTGACACACATTTTACTATATTAAAAAAGAAGATTCAAATAAAATAAAAAATGAAAGAGTAATCATAACAACTGATACAAAAGGTCATAAGAAACCTGCTATGAACAATTGTGCATTAACAAATTGGGTAAACTAAAAAAATGGATACATTTCTAAAATCATAACCTACCAATACTGAAATCACTAAGAAACAGAAAATCTGAATATACCTATAACTAGTAAGTAGATTGGCACAGTCATCAAAAACCTCCCAACAAAGAAATACCTAGGACCAGATGAAGTCATGGGTGAATTGAAACAAACATTTAAAGGATACTTAACATCAATCTTTCTCAACTCTTTCAAAAAATTGAAGAGAATAAAATAGTTTCAAAAGTATTCTGTGAAGCCAGTGTTCCTCTGATACCAAAGCCAGACAGGACAATAGAAAAAAAACAAAACAAAACAAAACAAAAAACAGGTCAATAACCCAAATAAACATACTTGCAAAAATCCTCAACAAAATACTAATAAACTGATTTCAAAAACACATGTAAAGATCATATAGCTTGATCAGTTAGGATTTATTCCAGGGGTGTTAGAATGGTTCAAAATATGCAAATCAATAAATGTGATACACCACACTAACAGAATGAAGGCTAAAAGATATATTATCAAATCAAATAGATGCAGAAAAAATGTTTAATAAAAAAATCAATGTCCTTTTATGATAAATACTCTGAATAAATTACATATAAAGAAATGTACCTCAAGGTAACAAAGGTCATATATGGCAAGCCCACATCTAATATACTCAATAGTAATAAACTGAAAATATTTCCTCTAAGACCGGGAAAAGGTGGGGATGCCCACTCCCACTACTTCTACTCAACAAGACTGGAAATCTTGGCCACAGCATTTAGGTGAAAAAAGAAATAAAAGGAAGACAAATCAGAAAACGAGGAGTAAAATTATCTCTGTTTGCAGATGACATACTTTTACATTTAGAAAACCCTAAAAACTTCATCAGAAAACTATTAGAAGTAACAACAAATTCAACAGAACATCAAAATCACCATCAATATTATTTATGTTTTTATACACCAACAGCAAACTGGTAGAGAAATTAAGAATATTATCCCATTTACATCAAAACTATAAAATACTTAGGAATAAATTTAACCAAGTAGGTGAAAGATCTATACACTATAAAGTATAAAACAGTGGTGAAAGAAATTGAAGAAGACCAAAATATATAAAAAGATATTCAGTGTTCTTGTTTTGGAAGAATCAATATTGTTGAAATGTCCATACAACACAAAGGAATCTACAGGTTCAATGTGATTCTTATCAAAATTCCAATGGTATTTTTTTACATAAATGGTTAAAATATACTAAAATTTGTGTAAAACCATAAAAGACCACTAGTAGTTAAAGCAATGTAGAATGAGGATAATAAAACTGGAAACAAGCCAGTTTCTGATTTCAAACTATATTATAAAACTATAGTGATCAAAATGGTATAGTACTTGCATTAAAAACAGACACATAGACCGATGTAAGGGAATAGAGTTCCCAGAAACAAAATCATGCAAATATAGCAAAGTAACCTTAGACAATGGTGCTAAGAACACACAACGGGGTAGCAATAATCTTGTCAATAAATAGTGTTGGCAACAGTGGATCTCCACAGGTAAAAGAATGAAACTGGACCCAAATCTTACATCATTCACAAAATTTAACTTGAAATTAAAGATTAAATTTAAGACCAGGAATCATAAAATCAGAAGAAAACAGGAAAAATGCTCTTTGATATTTGTCTTAGCAATTACTTTTTTTTTAATGTGATAGCAAAAATCACAAGCAACAAAACTGAAAATAAGCAAGTGAGACTACATCAAACTAAAATGCTCCCACACAGCAAAGGTGACAATCAATAAAATGAAAAAGAAACATACAGAATGGGAGAAAATATTTACAAACTATGTATCTATTAAGGGGTTATACTTTAAAATATACAAGGAACTCACACAAGTCAATAACAAAAAATAAAGAATCCAATTAAAAACAGGCAAAAAAAATTTCTAAAGAAGATATACAAATAGCCTACGGTGCATGAAAAGCTGTTCAACAACATCACTAATCATCAGGAAAATGCAAACCAAAGCTGCCTCACACCTGTTAGGATGGCTAGTAGCAAAAGACAAGAGATAACTAGTGTTGGCAAGAATGTTAACAAAAAGGAAACTTCATGCATTACTGATGGAAATGTAAATTGATGTAGCCACTATGGAAAAAAATGACAGAGATTGCACAAAAATTAAAAATTAAAAAAAGAATTACTTTATGATCCAGCAATTTTTGAGTATAATTCCAAAGGAAATAAAATTACTATCATAAAATGATGTCTACATTCTGGTGTTCATTTCAGCATTATTCACAATAGCTAAGATATGGAAACAACTTAAGTGTTCATCATTGGTGAGTTAATGGATAAAGAAAATATAGTGTGTATATACACCATGGAAAGTTATTAAGCCATAAAAAAGAAAATCCTGCCTTTTGCAACAATATGGGTGGTCCTGGAGGGCATTATGCTAAGTAAGATAAGTCAGCCAGGCAAAGACAAATACCGTATGATATCACTTATACGTGGAAACTATATAAGCTAGTAGAAACAGGGAATAGTATAGTGGTCCCAAGGTTACTGGGGGTTGGGGAAAATAGAGAGATAATTTTAAAAGGGTACAGATTTTAGTTACAAAACTATTAAGCTCTATGGATCGAAAGTACAGTATGGTTACTGTGGTTAATAATACTGTATGCTTGAAACTTGCTAAGAGAATAAATCTTAAGCAATCTCACCACAAAAAATTAAAAACATCTAAAATCAACTACACTTCAATAAAATAAATTTTTAAAAGGCATCTATATATGATGGATGTGTTAATTAACTTGACTGTTGCAAGCATTTCACAATATATGTGTATCAAATCATCAATTTAAATGCATACAATTTTATTTGTCAATTATAGCTCAATAAAGCTGGAAAGAAAATGAAATCAATCAATGAATTGATCAATGAAATAGATTTCATTAACAGAATGAAGAAAAAAAATCACACGAGTACCTCAAGTGATGCAGAAAAATCATTTCACACAATTCAACAGCTTTTCATGATTAAAAAAAAAATCAACAAACTAGGAATAAAAGGAAATTACCTCAACATAACAAAGGCTATATATGAAAAACCCATAGCTAAACTCATACTTAATGGTGAATGACAAAAAGCTATTTCTCTAAGATTAGAAACAGCACATGGACTCACTTTCAGCAGTTTTATTCAGTATAGTACTGGAAGTCTTTTAGAGCAATTACACAACAAAGAAAGAAATAAAAGTTATTCAAACTGGAAATAAAGAAGTAATATTAACTCTGTTTACGGATGGCATGACCTTATGTATAGAGAAACCTAAAGACTCCACACACATACACAAAAACTTTGGAATTAATAAATTATTTCAGTTAAGTTGCATGATATAAAATCAATGCAGAGACATAAGTTTTACTGTATATACTAGCAATTAAAAATAAATTATAAAATCAATTCTATTTAAAATAGCATCCAAAAAAAAAAAAAAAACAAACAAACAAACTTGGGGCATAATTGACCAAGTAGTAAATAGACATGTAGGCTAAAAAATACAAAATATTGTTGAAAATATTAAAGAGCACATAAAAGAGGAAAAATATCCTTTGTTCATGGATTGAAAGATTTAATGTTGTTAAGGTATCAATCGTACCCAAATTGGTCTCCAGATTCTATGTAATCCTAATTAAAATCTCAATGATGTTTTTGCAGAAATAGAAAATCTCAAGGGGCCCTAAGTAACCATTGCACATTTGAAAATAAAAAGAATAAAGTTGGAGAAATTTCATTTCCTTAATTTAAAATTTACTTAACAGCTACAAAAAATATGGCAGTGTGGAGTGGCATAAATACAGGCACATTAACCAATGAAATAGAATAGATAGTCCAAAAATTAACTCTTGAATATATGTTTAAATGATTTTCTAACCAGGGCACCAAGACCATTTAATGGGAAAATTAAATGTTGTTGGGAAAACTGCATATCCACTTTCAAAAAAAAAATTTTTTTTTTCAGTAATTCCCTTACACCATATACAAAAGTTAACTCAAAGATATAAACAAAAAGTCAGTTACAAGGGAACTTCCATAAGCCTATCAACTGATTTCTCTAAAGAAACTATAGGCCAGAATGGAATAGTGTGATATATTCAAAATCCTGTAAGGGAAAAACCTGCAATCTAGGATACTCTATTCAGCAAGACTACCATTGAGCATAGAAGGAGACACTAAGAATTTCTCAGACCAGCAAATATAAAAGAATACACCAATACTAAATCTAACCTAAAAGAAATATTCAAAGGGCTTCTTTAAATAAGAAGCAAGAATCTAGGGGAAAGGGAATAACAAAATAGAAAAAGCAAACATATAGTAAGAATTGAAGATCACTTAAATAAGCCAGTGTATAGATTAAAAAACAATCAAAAATTTTTGTAAAAGCTACAACTACAATTAACAGAAAAAGGATAAACATGAAGATACAAAATAGGACAAAAAAATCACAAAATCTGGGTGAGGGGAGTAAAAATATGTATGTTTTTTATGTTTGAACTTATATGACTATCAGTCTAAAAAAGTAGATATATTTCTGGGTTAACATACTTGAAAATATGGGTAACCATAAATCAAAAACATACAATAGATTCACAAAAAACAAAAAGAAAGGAATTCAAGCTTAATTAGAAAGAAAATCATCATACCACAAAAGGGAAAAATAAATAAAAAGAAGAAAGGAACACGTAAGAGCAGATGTAGAGAATGGACTTGAGGACTCAGCAGGGGGGAGGGGGATGATGGGGAAGCTGGGATGAAATGAGAGAGTAGCATTGACATATATACATTACCAAATGTAAAATAGATAGCTGGGGGAAGCTACTGCATAACACAGGGAGATCAACTTGATGATGGGTAATGACTTAAAGGGCTGGGATAGGGAGGTTGGGAGGTAGTCACAGGAGGGAGGGGATATGGGGATATATGTATGGATACCCCTGATTCACTTTGTTGTACAGCAAAAACTGGCTCAACAGTGTGAAGTAATTATATTCCAAGAGGTTAAAAAATAAAATGAATCAGAAAAAAAGAACTCTTGATACAAAATCAGCTGGAAAACAAGGTTTAAATCCAATAAATACACACTTATCAATAGTTATTTTAAATGTCAGTGGACTAAATTATCTGATCAAAAGACAGAGTGGCAGATTAGGGAAAAACAAAACATGAATCTACAATATGCTGACTCCAAGAGACTCACTTTAGGGCAAAAGACAGATAAATTGAAAGTGAGGGAAAGGAAGAAGCTTTTCACATAAATGGAAATGACAAGAAAGTAGGGGTAGCAATACTCAGACAAAGTAGACTTTAAAACAAAATTCATAAAGAAAGACAAAGAAAGACACTATATAATGATAAAGAGATCAATACTAGAAAAGGATATTACACTCCTTAACATATATGCACCCAATATAGTAACACATAAATATACAAAACAAATACTAACAGATATAAAGGGAGAAATTGACAAGAATACAACAGTAAAATACTTTAACATTCTGCTAATATCAATAGACAGATCTTTCAGACAGATCTTCCAGAGCAAAAAGCAACAAACACACATCCTCTATGACTGACAACATACTAGGATACAAAAGAAGCTTTAACAAATTTAAGAGGACAGAAATTTTTTTTTTCTGGTATGAAATGGTATGAAACTAGAAATTAACCACAGAAAGAAAAAAGAGAAAAAAACAATGGTTACATGGAGCCTAAACAACATGCTACTAAGAAAACAAGGGTTCAAGGATTAAATCCAAGAGGAAATGAGAAAATACCTTGACAATAAATGACAATAAAAACAGAACATTACAAAATCTATGGTATGCAGCAAAAGCAGTTCTAAGAGGGAAGTTCATAAAGATATAGGCATTCCTCAAGAAACAAGAAAAATCTCAAATAAAAAACCTAAATTACCACCTATAATAACTAAAAAAGAGAACAAACAAAACTTATAGTCAGCAGATAGAAGGAAATAATAAATATCAAAGAGGAAATAAACAAGAGATTAAAAACAATACAAAATATCAATAAAACCAAAAGCTGTTTTTTTACCATAATAAAATCAAGAAACTTCAAGTCAAAACTTCAAGTTTTGACAGGTTGTATGTTTATTTTAGAAACTTTTCCATTTCTTCTAGGTTGTCCAATTTGCTATTGTATAACTGTTCATAGTGTTTCCTTAAGATTTTTTTTTTGTATTTCTGTCTTAGTTGATATTTCTCCTCCTTTATTTCCTATTTGTTTCTTTGGGTCCTCTCCCTTTCCTTGTTGGGAGGGAGTCAAGAAGAAACTGATGACTAGAACTGAAATGGAGTCTGTAATTAAAGAAGAAAAAATCCCTGCAAAGAAAGTCCAGGACTAGATGGCTTCACTTAGGAATTCTACCAAATATACAAATAATAACTTATATCTATACTTCTTAAGCTATTCCAAAAGATTGAGTAGGAGGGAATACTCACAAAGTCATTCTATAAAGCCACCATCACCCTTATACCAAAACCAAAGACACTACAGTGAAAGAAAATTACAGGCCAACATCTTTGATGACTATAAATGTAAAATTGTCAACAAAATATGAGCAAACCAAATACAATACAACAATACATAAAAAAGACCATACACCATGATAAAGTTGGATTTTTTCCAGGGTTGCAAATATAGTTCAACATATAGAAATAAATCAATGTGATACACCATATTAACAAAATAAAAGACAAAATTCACATGATCATCTCAATAGATGCAAAAAAAAGCATTTGATAATATTCAACAACCATTCATGAACAAAACATTCACCAAAATGCATATAGAAGGAACTTATCTCAACAGAATAAAAGTCACTTATGACAAACCCACAGCAAACTTAGTCCTCAACTACTCAAATGTGAAAAGCTGCAAGCCTTCCTACTAAATTCTGGAACAAGACAAGGGTGTCCACTCTTACCACTTCTATTCAATGTAGTATTGGAAGTTCTAGCATCATTATTCAGACAAGAAAAAAAGAAATAAAAGGTATCAAAATTGAAGAGGTAAAACCGTCATTATGTGCAGATGTCATAATATTCTATATAAAAATACTGTCAAGGTTCAAGCACAAAAACTATTAGAACTAATGAATAAATTCAGCAAGGTAGCAAGATACAAAATAAATATACAGAAATCTGTTGCATATCTTTACACTAACAATGAAATATCAGAAGGAGATAATTTAAAAAAATCCCATTTCAAACCATGTCAATAAAAATAAAATATCCTAAAACAGTAAACAAAACTGTAACATTACTTAATACCATTATGGATGACATTGGTAAGTAAACAGTATTGCCCTCCTTTAAAAATAGTATTTTTAAATTTAAGATACAGAAACAGATTAAAGATAGAACATATAAATATAGAAAGATTTAGCTTTATCTTTTTACTATTAATCTTTCACATTAAATTAATGTTGTTAATTAGAATTGTATTGGTTTTCCAGTTTTGTTTATATTTAATTGTACATTTATTTTTGGATTTAATTATCCATGAGAAAAAGCAGTCATTATATCTAGTCTTATGTGTCTATAGATTTTGTTAATATTATAATAAATAATTTGTCAAAAAATAAAATAAAATACCCAGTAATAAACCTATTTACATAGGTGAAAAACCTATACACTGAGAACTACACTGATAAGAGAAATTGAAGCTGATTAACAGAAATGTAAAGACATATCACGTTCTTGGATTGGAAGAATTAATACTCTTAAAGTGGCCATACTACCCAAAGCAATCTACAGATTTAATGTGAGCCCTTTTAAAATATTCAGGACATTTTTCACAGAAGTAGAACAAATAGCCCTAAAACTTACGTGAAACCACAAAAGACCCAGAGTTGTCAAATGGATCCTGAGTAAAAAGTACAAAGAGAAAGACATAATCCTCCCAGACTTGAGACAGTACTACAAAGCTACAGTAATCAAAAGAACATGCTACTGGCACAAGAAGAGTCGCATAGATCAATGGAACAGAATAGAGAACCTGGAACTAAACCCATACACCTACAGTCAATTAATCTTTGATAAAGGAGGCAAGAATATACAGTGGGAAAAAGACAGTCTTTTCACCACATAATGTTGGGAAATCTAGGCAGCCTCATGTAAATCAATGAAATTAGAAAACTTCCTCACATCAAGTACACAGTAAACTCAAAATTATTAAAAAACCTTAATATGAAACATAACACGATAAAACTCCTAGAAGACAACATAGGCAAACATTCTCTGACATAAATTGTAGCAATATTTTCTCAGGTCATTCTTCCAAGGCAAAAGAAAGAAAAGGAAAAACTAACAAATAGGACCTAATCAAACTTAATTTTGCATAACAAAGGAAACAATACACAAAATATAGAGAAAACATACAAAATGGGAGAAAATATTTGTAAATGATGAGATTGACAAGGCATTAATTTCCAAAATGTACAACAGCTCATACAACTTAATATCAAAAACTAACAACACAATCAGAAAATGGGCAGAAGACCTAAATAAGTACTTCTTCAAAGAAAACATACAGCTGGCCAACAGGCACAAGAAAAGATACTCAAAATTGCTAACATTAGAGAAATTCAAATTAAAACCACAGTGAGGTATCACATTACATGGATCAGAAAGGCTATCATCAAAAAGTCTATGATAGGACTTCCCTGTTGGCACAGTCATTAAGAACCTGCCTGTCAATGCAAGGGATACAGGTTTGATCCCTGGTCCGGGTAGATCCCACATGCCATGGAACTACTAAGCCCATGCACCAAAACTACTGAAGCCCACACACTCTAGGGGACCATGTTCCACAACTACTGAGCCTGTGTGCTGCAACTACTGAAGCCCATGTGCCAGGATCCCATACTTCACAACAAGAGAAGCCACTGCACTGAGAAGCCTGTGCACAGCAAGGAAGAGTAGCTCCTGATCACCACAACTAGAGAAAGTCTGTGCACAGCAATGAAGACCCAATGCAGCTAAAAGAAAAAAGTCTGCAAAAATAAATGCTTGAAAAGATGTGGTGTAAAGGGAGTCTTCATATACTGTTGGTGGGAATGTAAATTGGTGCAGCCACTATGCAAAACAGTATGGAGGTGTCTTAACTAACTAAAAATGGAGCTACCATGTGATTTAGCAATTTCATCCCTGGGCGTATACAGTAAGTCCTCTACAACATGCAATTTGTAAACTTTCAAAGATGTGAATGTGCTCCTGTATGCAAGCTATTGTACTGTACTACTATACTTTACAAAGTACTATACTGTAAAATTAATAATGTTTTCTTTATTTTTTGTGTTTGTTTTTTATCTATCATTTGCATGAAAAGTAAATTACAGTAGAGTACTAAATAGCTGATTTTGTTATTTGGATACCTAGGCTAACTTTGTTGCAGTTAAGAACAAATTGGAGGACTTCCTAGGTGGTGCAGTGGTAAAGAATCCGCCTGCCAATGCAGGGGACATGGGTTCGAGCCCTGCCCTGTGAAGATTCCACATGCCATGGAGCAACTAAGCCTGTGTGCCACAACTATTGAGCCTGTGCTCTAGAGCCCATGAGCCACAACTACGGAGCCCATGTGCTGCAACTACTGAAGCTCACGCGCCTAGGGCCCATGCTCTACAACAAGAGAAGCCACTACAATGAGGAGCCTGCACACTACAATGAAGAGTATCCCCTGCTCGCAGCAACTAGAGAAAGCCCATGTGCAGCAATGAACATCCAACACAGCCAATAAATAAATAAATAATCAAATTTACAAAAAAAAAGAACAAATTGGATTTACAGACGTGCTCTAGAAATGGAACTAATTCATATGTAGGGGACTTAATCCAGAAAAGATGAAAACTAATTCAAAAAGATACATGCACCCCAATGTTCATAGCACCACTATTTACAATAGCCAAGACATGGAAATGACCTAAGTGTCCAACAACAGATGAGTGTGAGATATATATATATATATATATATATATATACATATCTCACATGCCATTCTTTCATCTTCACACATTATTATTCAGTATAGCTGAAACAGAGCCCAAGAACCGGTAATTAACAGTCTCCAACTGATTGTGATGGAGGTGTTCTCTGCCCCACATATTGAAATACCATGCAATAAGGGTAAAATTGACAGATGAAAAAAATATATGTCAGGAATCAGGAGATTTGCATATATATATTACCCATCCATAAAAAGAATGAATAATTGCCATTTGTAGCAACATGGAAGGACCCAGAGAATATCATACTAAGTGAAGTATGACAGAGAATGACAAATATCATATGATATCACTTATATGCAGAATCTAAAAAAAAAAAATGGTACAAATGAACTTATTTGCAAAACTGAAACAGACTCACTACCTTCGAAAAGAAACTTATGGTTACCAAAGAGGAAAGGTGGGGGGAGGGATAAATTAGGAAGTTGGGATTAACAGATACACACTACTATATATAAAATAGATAATTAACAGGGACCTACTGTATAGCACAGGGACTTCTATTCAACACTCTATAATAACCTATATGGGAATATATCTGAAAAAATAATAAATATATGTATATGTATAACTGAGTCACTTTGCTGTACACCTGAAACCAACACAACATTGTAAATCAACTATACTCCAATATAAAATAAAAATTAAAGAAAAAGACTACATGTGAAAACCAGTGGGCCTCTTCAGTAGCTTACAACAAGATACATTTTCTGTGTTGAAAGAGTGGATATAGCTAAGGTACATACACTGAATTTAATACTAAGGCAGAGCTTAAGTCACATTTAACTTCTCAGCAAGACAAGTCTGTTATCATAATACCAGTCCCATATTTGGGACTTTGAAATGTGGAATGGGTGCATCTGGATGGTTGCCCTGGAATATTTTGACTCTGTAGACTCTCCTGGACCCTCTGAGCTTCCTGATATTTACCACCTCTGTTATGAACTAACACTTCTCTAGCATTATCTGAAAGGACCAGTCGAGATGGGAAAAACTCACAGCCTGGGTGGCTATTAGAGATTTGAAGAAAAGGGAATACTTAGATATTTCAATGACTATTAGAAAAAGGACTAGATTGACATTGATGCCTAGAGATCCAAGGGATAGTCACAGCCATCTTGTTAGAGTGGAAGCATACAAGAGTCAGGTAATAAATGGAGTCCTACCTGAAGTTCAGCTCAAAGAGGGCCATCTGGGTCCATGGACACACCTAGTAGTCATTTCCCCAATGTGTCTCCAAATCTATAATTGGAATCAATATACTTCCAACTGAAGTAACCTCCACATTGAGTCTTTAGCATGTTGAATAAAATTTCTCTAGTGGAGAAGGCCAAGTAGAAACCTCTGAAGCTCCATTTGCCATGATCACAAACTTAAAAACAATCTCAGTTCCCATAAGAGATTACTGTTTTTACTATATTACTTTGGATGAGGTATGGTGAGCCCAGGTGCATGCAGTTACCCCTAAGTAGTCACAGGGGATTGGTTTCAGGATTCCCCTTGCATATCCAAATCCACGGGCGCTTAAGTTCCTCACAGAAAATAGTATAGTACAGTCAGCCCTTCATATCTGAGGATGTGGAATCTGAAGATATGCAAGACTGACTGTACTTAGTTCCTGGGGAGAATACAGATGTGATGCAGGGCCTCTCAAGGGAAACACCAGGGTTGGTCAGGAAGCAGAGGGAGAGAGGAAAATTTCACCTTACTGTGGTTTTCATACAAAGAAACAGGAGAGGCAGGGCAAGCAGCTTTAGAATTGGTTAGTTTGAACAATTTCAGCAGGTTCTGAATTAGGATGTCCCTGGTTGTCTAGTACTAGGCCCTGGAATAGTTAGGCTTGGGTGTATTGTGGCTCAAAGTATGAAAGCACAATAAAGGAGATGGTTAGGGGTGTGGATGTAATCAGCTGCTCAAGAAAGCTAACTGACTAGCCCCAGGATAGGAACTCAGAATAGATGCAAGACAGCATTCATAAAGCTATATTATAATGACTGAGATAATTGCTAATATTAATAACTTAAAACATGCAATGGTCTTGGTTCTGTGTATTTTGGAAGGAACAGCAATTTATTCTTCCATGATGGATACCTTTGTATCTTCCACTGACAGTACTTCAACTAGTATTACTATCTGGGGGTGCTTATTAAATGTTTAATCCATAGTCATAGAATTCCACACAACATATCATCCTACTAGTGGACATTCTGCACAGTCAAGGGGAAAAAAAAATGGACCTATACCAAACCATACAGAAGAATCTGACCTAATAGCGTAATTGAGATATCTTGCTGAAGGAACAGTTGAATCATCAGGTTAGAGGAAGTACTTTGAAAAGATGGGGTACCATCCTGGGTTACTCAAGATGAATGCTCACAATCAGAAATCTGTATGCTACTGTGTCTCCAATAGGATCAAAAAGTGGAAACAAGAATGACTCCAGTTATTATCATTCTCAATGACTCACTGCAATATTTTGTGCTTTCCCATTCTTACAAATACAAAGTGTATAAAATCAAGGATCCTGGTTGCCAAAAAGGGGCCCACTCTTGTCATGAGAAAGCAAAAGTCCCATTGAACTATAAGCCACAGCTTCTGCCATGGCATGTCGGACTCCTCATGTCCAGAGACCAGCAGGTAAGAAAAGGAGTTGCTATTTTGGCAGAGGTAACTGAATCTGATCAGCATGAAGATGTAAGGCTGCTTCTATGCAATAGGGATAGAAAAAGATACATGTAGAGCCCAGGTGATCTACCTGGGAACACTTAGAATTCTTTTGTTCAATTGTAGTTATGGAAAGACATGTGCAATAACACCCACCTGAGAAGAGCAAGAAATCAGACCTCTAAAAAATGAAGCTTTCAGAACACCCAGATAAGCCATCAAAACCTGGAGAAGAAGGAGGAGTACAATTTGTGATCCCTAGACCAACTGCAGTGATAAGTGTTATCGTTTATTTTACTGGCTTTGTACTGTTGCAGAAAACAACCGATCCCACAAGAAACCAAGCACAACACTCAGAGAGATGGAGAATTCAGGTTTATTGAGCTGGTGGACCCAGATGAGCTAACACTCCAAAATTCTGGGGCCCCATTTCAGGGGAATCTTCTCCTTATATAGGTTAAAACATACAGCTATAATTGGTACAAACTGATTGGCTACAATTTATTATAGGTCATGGGCATTTACAGAGCATGGGAGTTGCCATGGGTTTCACACATGGTAGGGGGTCCTAACAGGAACTTGTAGGAGCCAGACATTCCATTCCTATCAGGACTAAGGTCACAATTTGCATTCTCATATTGGTTGCAGGTTGAAGTTAATGGTCACTTAACAAGTCTATGTGCAAAGGGTCTCAAACAAAGGCTTGGGGTGGGTGCCTGAGAGCGAGACATTCTTCCCTTATCTGATCACTCTTAGTAATTCATTTTACTGTTTAACTGAGAGTGATGAGCAGGCCTTTGCAAGATAGAGGAGAGTAAGCAATTACAAGTACGGAAGTTTCAATTGCCTCATCAGTACCTTTAGATTTACCCTCAGGAAGTGAGTCTAATGCTGTAGTAGTATCCTTTTGCTATTTAACAAATTACCACTTAGTGGCTTAAAACATCACACATTTATTATGTAAAACTTCTGGAAGTCAGTAGTCCAAAATAGGTCACACTGGGCTAAAAAAGTGTCAGCAGGATTGTTCCTTCTAGAGGATATAGTGGAGAATCTGCTTTATTGTCTTTTCCAGCTTATGGACATTGCATGAATTTCCTGGCTCATAGTCTCTTATTCCATCTTCAAAACCAGCGGTATAACAACTTTAAGTCTCTCTCTGGCTGTTACTTCTGCTTCTTTTGTCACATCTTCTCTATCTCTCTTTTAACATCACATTGCCTATTCGCCTTCTGCTTCCATCTCTGACTCTGACCCTCCTGCCTTCATCTTATAAGGACCTTTATGGTGACACATATGTAGAGAACAAACATATGGACACCAAGTGGGGAAAGTGGGGAGGGGGAGACATTGGGGGGGAATGAATTGGGAGATTGGGATTGCCATATATACAGTACTTATAAGAAACAAAATATCAAATTGTACGCTTCAAATATATGCAGTTTATTGTCTGTCAATTGTATCTTGATAAAAGTTCTTAAATAAAATAAAATAAAATAAAATAAAATAAAATAAAAGGACCTATATGGTAATACTGGGCCCATCTGGATAAGCTAGAATAATCTCCCCTGCTCAAGATCCTTAACTTAATCACATTTACAAAGTCCCTTTTGCTCTGAAAGGTAACATATTCACAGTTACTGGAGATTAGGCTGTGGCATTATTCTGTCTTCCACAGTCTACCATCTGGGCACCAGAGATTTATGCCTATCCAATATGCAAAATATATTCATCTATCCCCCCAAATTTCAATCTGTTACACATGGGAACCATGGAGAAGCTACTCATAAAACCCGCATGGGTCCGTAGATCTGTATGATGTATGGGGTGGATTGTGCAGGTGTTGAAAATGTGCCACTCAAATATTTTTCTAGACATTCTATTGAAGACTGACAGCTCCTCACCTCTAGAGTTATCACTTTGAGACTAATGTTGCCAGATTAAGCAATAAAAATACAGAATTTCAAGCTAAATTTGAATTTCATTAAAACAACTACTACTTACTATGCAATATTTGAGATATTTGGGACTCATACTGAAAATCATTTATTATTTATCTGAAATTCAAATTTAATTGAATGTCTTGCATTCTATCTGGTAACCCTAGCCAAAACCAGGCTCTCTGTCTCCCTAAGTATCATTTATTTCCTTGCTGCAATCCCTACCTTAACCTAGAACAGGAAAAATTTTCTGTATCAACACACACACACACACACACACACACACACACACACACACTGGAGAAGAATATAGCTCAAGGGAGAATAATATAGCTCACTAGGGACTGATATTGTATTTTTCTGAAAGCCTTACTTTCAGTTTCAAGGTTTGTAGGATTCGCTGGCAAAATAACCACTCTACACTTGTTAAACAAGAATTTAGAGAGAGTTTATTAAATTAACAAAGATCACAGTATACTAATTAGGAAAATATTTAACTATGAAAGAATAGTAAAGACAGGGGGTCATACATCATCAGATTGGGGAAGCACCTACATCCAGATCCAAACAGCACTGGGAAGTCCCGAGAGACAGCAATCTGGAGCCCTAGTTGGGAAGAGTCCCCGGGAGTGTGTCCACTCCATGGGTGAGACTTCAGGTTGGAGTTCTGGGGGCTTGTGTTTATAATTTGAGGCCGCAAACTGATATCATCAGATTGCGTGCAAAAACGCAGCTCTGGGTTTACCATAATAATACTGTTGATTTCATCATGTGAGTCACAAGATTTTCCATACCCAGAGGGACTGGCCAGGTCCCCAGAGCTCAAGAAATTCCAAGAACCACTCCTTTTCTTATCATAAGTATCACTTGACTTGCTAGCAGCAATTGTTAGGGGTGTAAGGAAGTGCACAGTCCAGGCAAGGTCACAGGTCGGTCAGAGGCCTGTTTCTGTCTCTGAGGCCTGAACAAGACTACTCTAGTAGCTTCCCTAATATATTGTAAGATTTAAATGTAAAGGTTTTACTGCCCTCCCACTTGCTGGGTAAACCTCTAAGTGCTAGATGCAGGAAATATATAGACTTGTAATCAAATCTAACATTTTTCCTGGTGAGAGAATTTACTCCTTTAAAAAGATTCAACTTCCAAAACTGTAAATGCAGAAGATGACAACAGGTGAATACAACAGAGTGGTAGCTGAGCAAAGGTCATATTTTCCAATGAGATCTCTACACCTTTACCAGCATTTAATAAACCAGGAGGGATGTACCCTCTTCATTTCAGCTACACTTTAAATTGGCATTAAAAGATTATCCAGCAATGAAAATAAAATTGACTGACCTTAAAGTTCCACTGTTTGCCTTTGGCCTTTTGTGGTGATCTTTCTCTGTCTTCATGACATAAAATGCTTTTCACATTCTAATTTCCTCTTGTTTCCTTCTGCGAAATACATCCTGTTATGGCCCTCCTCTCTAGATACAGAATAATTTTTAAATTGCTCCCTTCCTATTCCCCACTATTTGGTCCCAAACTTTGTTATTTGCATTTTTATGTCTTTCTTTGCTAGACTTTATAGACCAAAAGAAAGAGTCTGGGCCTCTCTTCCATCACGTGTATCAAGGAATTCAATTAAATCTTCTACTAGTGCTTTCTACCACTAGTCAAGGAAAGAAGGGGATATCTTCTATTTCAGTTACAGCCTAGGCTACATCATTCTGTCTTTTCTTCTCTAGCAAGTCTAAATTTTCACACACTGTCAGCTGTCTGAAATACAGGATATCCTTATTGCAGTGTGGATGATCTCTAAGAGAAAGGTACATAATAATTATTCTCAATTAGAAATCTAGAACTCCCAGCCTAGTTTCTGAGCTCTACTTATTATATCTTCACAAGTTTCTCAGCTCCATTTCCCACTGCTTATTTTCAAATTCTTATGTCTTGAGAAAACAAGATTCAGAATAATTTAAGAGAGTAGTCAAAGATTGGAAGACATTCAGCTCAGAGATCTGTTTTTGGTCACAGACATGATAAAATTGTATTTATCTACTGGAGGTTACCAACATAGTAGAAAGTAAGACTGAAGCTTCCAAGGAGAGACACTTGGGAAGAATTTGACTGTGAAAGAAGCATAGAGTAGAGAATATATGGGAGAGAGAGAGAGGCCCTTTACTTTGTATTTTTTTGTGTTAAGCCAGTATGATTATAGTTTTCCATCATTTGCAAATGTTAGATACCTGATTAATGCACAATTTAAGATCTTTCTTTCAGAATTCTTCAATTATGCAATCATAACCTGCAACCCTTTGCTGACTCAGGAATTTGGCCTTTTTATTGTTTATCCTTTAATATTTAATTATTTTCCTATAAAATGTACTTCCAAGTTTTTCCTTTTATCACCCTTGCTGCCACTCTAATAAGCCACCTCCCCCCTCAAATTATCTTAAAGCACTTCTGACAAAGGAATTTGCCTCTATCTGGATACTCAGTGATTACTTCACTTTCTTGGTTTTGAAAGCTCTAATATTTTCTCTAATGTCTATATTGATTAATAGGTCCCTTTCTCTATGAATTTTATTCTGTAGGACTTTGCCTGATGCTTTGATCTTAGTGAATGTACATAATAATGCTAGGGATGCTCAATTCTAATACACTAAATGTGACAGGTAGAGGTACAAAAATAGAGAACAGAGTTTAGCACCCTATTGCCCAACATATCTATGGTATTTTCATCACATTTTTCCTTGCTTGCTATCATCTGATATCTTTTTTCACTATTCTCTTTTAACCATTTTGTCTTATTTCCTTTCATGTTTATGGCTGGCCAGTCTGCCTCACATTTTTCAAATGCCTTCCTCATAGCTCACTGTTTATTTGTTTTTTATCCTGAATTTCCAGAGTAACACTTTTCTCGTTCTCTCTGTTCTTGACAATTCCACTATCTCCACAAACTGGAAAATTACCATCTCTTCTTTATTCAAGTCTCTCCAGTCTTTGTCCTTCATAGCTACCTGTGATTCACACTACCATAAATAGTGGCTTAGTACATCACAAATGACCTGATTTCTATTTTCCTATAAGACAATTGTAGGTAATTTTAATTCTCAATTTAGCCTTAAAAGCAACAATGGTTATAATATAATTTGAGTATAATTTAATATCATTTGTAATCCAGTTTTATTTTTCTTCTGTGGCATCAAGTAAATGGTTCAGCTGAAATTTTCATTTACATTGATTATTTCACTAGCGTCCATAGTCTATGGGCAATCACAAATTAGTACATATTCCCTGTGTGACAATACAATGCTCAATCTAGTAAGTATGTTCTGCTGTGATCTTATGATCACTATCTTTATTATGGTTGGATAATATATTTGTTGCTAATTGAAAGCTGCTAGGTATTTTGGAAGGCTAAAAAATTTATAAAGTGTACATGTATTTACTCTTTTGTTCTGAAAGATGAGTTTTTATACCCCCTTTTGTTCATTTGTCTGTTCTGTAGTGGAGTGCAGCATATCAAACATAAAGGCAGAGGCATTAATATCCTAATGTAGACTCAATCCCTTAAGTGAATGATTGATGATAAACCTTTGACAAAGTTTTAGTATACTTGAAGAGAGAACTGAGACAGTTTTGAGTTTGAGACATATTTTACCCATACCCTGCTCTTGGTATTGAAAGTTGTTTGGGTTATTAGGCAAGACCTGGGAAGACATGTAATGATGCTTGTGGTCCCAGTAAAGGAAACACATGACAGAGTTGTTCCTAGTAATTTTCATTTTCTAGGTAAATGGACATTTACCTAGAAGCAGATTCTTTAACTTCTAGGACTCAAGTGCCTAGGAATTTCATTTATATTCAGTAAAAAACAAAAAAACAAAAAAACAAAAAACACACACCTGAGAAAAAATATTGGCTTAAGCAAGTTGTATGGATTTTGTTGTTATTGTTGTTGGTTTTCTCACAAAAAAGAAATGTATTCTAGAGGTAGACAATCTAGGGATCATTGATTGGTTCCATGATATCATAAGTTCTTTTTATTTTGTTTTTTTTTTTTTTCTTATACTTAACTTGTAAGTAACTTCAAGCTTCAGATTTATGTCATGCTCACTTCATGGTTGCTATTGTTCAGGCCAATTGAATCACTTTCTAGGTAGCAACAAAGATTAGGGTAAAAGATAAACATCTTTTAGCTGAATAAGACATCCATTTTTTTAAGGAACTATCCAAGAATGTCTGCTTATATCTCATTGCCACTGCTATCTACAAGAAGGCTGAAAACGTAGTTTTCTACAGTATCAGCTCCCAAATTAGGGTTCTGTTACTAATGGAGAAAGTGAGAATGGATATTTGTAGGTAATTATCTGTCTTTTTAATGAGACACAGTTGATTTAAAATATTATATTAGTTTCAGATGTGATTCACGATTCACAATTCAGATGTGATTCATGATTTTTATAAATTCTACTCTAGATTTATTATAAAATACTGGCTATATTCCCTGTGCTGTACAATATATTATAGTTCATCTGTTATACATAAGCATTTGTGCCTATTAATCTTTACCCATACCTTGCCCCTCTAACCTTGCCTCTCCTCACTGGTAACCACTAGTTTGTTCTCTATATCTGTGAGTTTTTCTCTGTTTTATTATAATTGTTTATTTGCTTTATCTTTTTAGATTCCACATATATGATAAAATAGAGTATTTCTCATTCTCTGACTTTTCCCATTAAGCATAATACCTACCATGTTGTTGCAAGTTGCAATGTTTTCCTCTTTATGGCTGAGTAATATTTCATTATATATATAATCTACATTACATCTTCTTTATCAAATCATCCTTTGATGGCCATTTAGGTTGCTTCTATATTTTGGCTATTGTAAATATGCTATGAACATCATGGAGCATGTATCTTTTTGAATTAACATTTTTGATTTCTTTAGGTATGGGCCCAGGAGTGGAATAGCTGGATCATATGGTAATTTTATTTTTAGTTTGTGAGGAACATCCTTAATATTTGCCATAGTGGTTACACCAATGTATCCTCCCACCAACAGTATACTAACGTTCCACTTTCTCCACATCCTCATCCTTGTTTGTTATTGTACACATTTCAATAATAATCATTCTGACTGGCATGAGAGGATATCTCAACCTGGTTTTGATTTACATTTCTCTGGTGATTAGCAATATTGAGCATCTTTTCATGTGCCTGTTGGTCATATATATATCTTCTTTGGAAAAATGTCTGTTCAGGTACTCTGCCCATTTTTTTTAAGCCATGAAACTTGTGGTAATTATTTTTTTTAACATAAAATAAACAGCATATATTTAGAGTGTACAATTTGGTATCCCAATCTCCCAATTCATCGTCCCCCCCACCCTCCTCGCTTCCCCCACTTGGTGTCCATGTGTTTGTTCTCTACATCTGTGTCTCTATTTCTGCCTTGTATTTCCTCTTTCATAGCTGTTAGCATGTGCCTTATGTATTGAGGTGCTCCTATATTGGGTGCATATATATTTATAATTGTTATCTCCTCTTCTTGAATGGACACCTTGATCTTTATGTAGTGTCCTTTCTTGTTTCTTGTAACATTTTTCATTTTAAAGTCTTTTATCTGAAATGAGTATCACTGCTTCAGCTTTCTTTTGATTTATATTTGCATGGAATATCTTTTTCCATCCCCTCACTTTCAGTCTGTATGTGTCCCTAGGTCTGAAGTGGGTCTCTTGGAGACAGCATATATATGGGTCTTGTTTTTGTATCCATTCTGCCAGTCTGTGTCTTTTGGTTGGTGCATTTAGTCCATTTACATTCAAGGTAATTATCGATATATATGTTCATATTACCATTTCCTTAATTGTTTTGTTTTTGTTTTTGTAGGTCTTTTTCTTCTCTTATGTTTCCTGCTTAGAAAAGTTCCTTTAGCATTTGTTGTAGGGCTGGTTTGATGGTGCTGAATTCTCTTAACTTTTGCTTGTCTGTAAAGCTTTTGATTTCCCCATCAAATCTGAATGAGATCCTTGCTGGGTAGAGTATCCTTGGTTGTAGGTTCTTCCCTTTCATCACTTTAAATATATCATGCCACTGCCTTCTGGCTTGCAGAATTTCTGCTGAGAAATCAGCTGTTAACCTTATGGGAGTTCCCTTGCATGTTATTTGTTGTTTTTCCCTTGTTGCTTTTAATAACTTTTCTCTGTCTTTAATTTCTGTCAATTTGACTACTATATGTCTTGGCATGTTTCTCCATGGGTTTATCCTGCCTTGGACTCTCTGTGCTTCCTGGACTTGGTTAGCTATTTCCTTTCCCATGTTATGGAAGTTTTCAACTAGAATCTCTTCCAATATTTTCTCGGGTCTTTTCTCTCTCCTTTCTCCTTCTGGGATCCCTATAATGCGAATGTTGGTGCATTTAACATTGTCCCAGAGGTCTCTTAGGCTATCTTCAGTTCTTTTCATTCTTTTTTTCTTATTCTTTTCCACATCAGTGATTTTCACCATTCTGTCTTCCAGCTCACTTATTCGCCCTTCTGCCTCAGTTAATCTGCTATTGGTTCCTTCTAGTGTATTTTTCATTTCAGTTATGGTGTTGCATATCTCTGTTTGTTTGCTCTTTAATTCTTCTAGGTCTTTGGTAAACTTTTCAATCTTTGCATCCAATCTTTTTTCAAAGCCCTGGATCATCTTCACCATCAATATTCTGAATTCTTTTTCTGTAAGGGTGCCTGTCTCCTCTTCATTTGGTTGTTTTTTGGGGGTTTTATCCTGTCCCTTCATCTGGTACAAAGTCCTCTGCTTTTTCATTTTCTCTGTCTTTCTGTGGATGTGCTTTTCAGTTCCACAAGATAAAATACTGCCAATACTGCTTGATACTGCTGTCTGCCGTCTTGTGGGGGAAGCTATCTAGGAGGCTCCTACATACTTGCTGATGGGAGGGAATGATGCTGGGTATGGCTGGGTGGGCAGAGCTCAGTAAGACTTTAATCTGCTTGCCTGCTAATGGGTGGGGCTGTGTTCATACCTTGTTGGTTGTTTGGCCTGAGGCTACCCAGCACTGGAGCTTACAGGCTCTTTGGTGGGGCTAATGGTGGACTCTGGGAGGGTTCATGCCAATGAGCAATTCCCAGAACCCCTGCTGCCAGTGCCCCTGTCTCCTCACTGAGCCACAGCTGCTGCCAACTCTGCAGGCAACCCTCCAACACCAGCAGTTAGGTCTTATTCAGTCTCCTAGGGGGTCACTGCTCCTTCCCTCTGGGTCCTGGTGAGCACAATTTTTTGTGTGCCCTCCAAGAGTGGAGTCTCTGTTTCCCCCAGTCCTGTGGAGGTCCTGCAATCAAATCCCACTGGCTTTAAAAGTCTGATTCTCTGGGGATTCCTCCTCCCATTGCTGGACTCCCAGGTTGGGAAGCCTAACCTGGGGCTCAGAACCTTCACTTTAGTGGGTGGACTTCTGTGGTATAACTGTTCTCCAGTTTGTGAGTCACCCACCCAGCATTTATGGGATTTTAATGTGATTGTGTCCCTCCTACCATCTCACTGCAGCTTCTCCTTTGTCTCTGGATGTGGGGTGTCTTTTTTGGTGATTTCCAGTGTCTTTCTGTCCATGATTGTTCAGCATTTAGTTGTAATTCTGGTGCTTTTGCAAGAGTGAGTGAGCGCACATCCTCCTACTCTGCCATCTTAATTCTATCCCTTCTGCCCATTTTTTTAAACTTTTTTTTTTTGGGGGGGGAGGTGTTGAGTCAATGAGTTCTTTAAATATTTTGGATATTAATCCCTTACCAGTCATATCATTTGCAAATATTTTCTCCCATTCTGAGGGATTTTTCCTTTTCTTTATGGTTTCCTTTGCTTTGCAAAAGCTTTTAAGTTTAATTAGGTCCCATTTGTTTATTTTTCATTTTGTGTTCTTTGCCTTAGGAGACAGAGTCAAGAAAATATTGCTATGATTTATGTCAAAATTGTTCTGCCTATGTTTTCTTCTAGGAATTTTACAGTTTCTGGACTTACAATTAGGTCTTTAATCCATTTTGAGTTTATTTTTGTATGCACTGTGAGAAAATGTTCTAGTATCCTTCTTTAACATGTAGCTGTCCTGTTTCCCTGGCACCATATTGAAGACATGGTCTTATCTCCATTGTATATACTTCCCTCCTTTGCCATACTTTAATTAAGCATAGGTACCTGGGTTTATTGCTGGACTTTCTTTTCCTTAATTTTTTATTGGTGTACAGTTGATCTACAATATTTTAGTTTAAGGGTGCAGCAAAGTGAATGTTATACATGTACACATATCTACTATTTTTATTTTTCCCATAAAGGTCATTACAGAGTATTAAGTAGAGTTCCTTGTGCTGTACAGTAGGTACTTATTGGCTATTTATTTTATATATAGTAGTGTGTATATGTCAATCCCAATTTCCCAATTTGTCCTTCTTGCCCCTTACACCCTGATAACCATGTCTGTTATCTACATATGTAATGCTGTTCTGTAGATAAGTGCATTTGTACCCTTTATTTTAGATTCCATGTATAAATGATATCATATCATATTTGTCTTTGTCTGACTTACTTCACTTAGTATGACAATCTCTAGGTCCTCCTATGTTGATGCAAAATGCATTATTTTGTTCTTTTTATGGCTAATATTCCATTGTACATATGTACCAATCATTTTTCTTTTAAGAACTTTTATTGAGATACAGTTAACATACAATAAACTGCATATATTTAGAGTGTACTATCTGTTATCCCAATCTCCCAATTCATTCCCCCCAACCCTCCCCACTTCCCCACTTGGTGTCCATATGTTTGTTCTCTACATCTGTGTCTCTATTTCTGCCTTGCAAACCAGGTGATTTGTACCATTTTTCTATATTCTGCATATATGTGTTAATATACAATATTTGTTTCTCTTTCTGGCTCACTTCACTCTGTATGACAGTCTCTAGGTCCATCCATGTCTCTATGAATGTCCCAGTTTCATTGCTTTTTACAGCTGAGTAATATTCCATTGTATATATGTACCGTATCTTCTTTATCCATTCCTCTGTTGATGGAGATTTAGGTTAAATCCATGTCCTGACTCTTGTAAATAGTGCTGAGATGAACATTGGGATGCATGTATCTTTTTGAATTATGGTTTCCTCCAGATACATGCTCAGGAGAGGGACTGCAGGATCATATGCTAATTCTATTTTTAGTTTTCTAAGGAACCATCATACTGTTCCCCATAGTGGATGTACCAATATATATTCCTACAAGCAGAGTAGGAGGGATTGATTTTCTCCACAGTCTCTCCAGCATTTATTGTTTGTAGATGTTTTGATTATGGCCATTTTGACATGTGTAAAGTGATACCTTAATGTTGTTTTGATTTTCATTTTTCTAATAATTAATGATGTTGAGCATCTTTTCATGTGTCTCTTGGCCATCTCTATGCCTTCTTTGGAGAAATGTCTATTTTGATCTTCTGTTCATTTTTGGATTTTTTTTTTTATATTGACTTGTTGTATATTTTGAAGATTAATCACTTGTCAGTTGCTTCATTTGCAAATACTTTCTCCCATTCTGTGGGTTGCCTTTTCATTTTGTTTAGGATTTCCTTTGCTGTGCAAATGCTTTTTAGTTTAATTAGGTCAATTTGTTTATTTTTGTTCCTATTGTCAATACTCTAGGATGTGGACCTAAAAAGATCTTGCTGAAATTTATATCAAAAGGTGTCCTACCTATGTTTTCTGCTAAGACTTTTGTAGTATCTGGCCTTACATTTAGGTCTTTAATAAATCTTGAGATTATTTTTGTGTATGGTGTTAGGGACTGTTATCATTTTATTTATTTACATGTAGCAGTCCAGTTTTCTCCACACCACTTATTGAAGAGACTCTCTGTTCTCCATTGTATATCCATGCCTGTTTTGTCATAGATTAATTGACCATTGGTGCATGGGTTTATCTCTGGACTTTCTGTCCTGTTCCATTGATCTATATGTCCGTTGTTGTGCCAGTATCATACTGTCTTGATGACTATAGCTTTGTCTGAAATCAGGGAGCCTCATTGCTCCAACTCCATTTTTCTTTCTCAAGATTGCTTTGGCTATTCATGGTCTTTTGTGTTTCCATACATATTAGAAACTTCTTGTTCTAGTTCTGTGAAAAATGCTATTGGTAATTTGATATGCCATTAAATCTGTAGATCACTTTGAGTAGTATAGTCCTTCTCACAATATTAACTCTTCCAATCCAAGAACCTGGTAAACTTCTCCATCTGTTTGTGTCATGCTTTATTTGTTTCATTGGCATCTTATAGTTTTCTGAGTACAGCTCTTTTGCTTGCTTAGATAGGTTTATTCCTATGTACTTTATTCTTTTTGTTGTGATGGTAAATGGGATTGTTTCCTTAATCTCTCTATCTGATCTTTTATTGTTATTGTATAGGAATGCAAGAGATTTCTGTGTATTTATTTCCTATCCTGAAACTTTACCAAATTCATTGATGAGCTCTAGTAGTTTTCTGGTAGAATCTTTAGGATTCTCTATGTATAGAATCATGTCATTTGCAAATGGTGACAGTTTTCCTTCTTCTTTTCCAATTTGGATTCCTTTGATTTATTTTTCTTCTCTGACCACTGTGGCTAGGACTTCCAAAACTATGTTGAATAAAAGTGGCAAGAATGGATATCCTTGTCTTGTACCTAATCTTAGAGAAAAAGATTTCAGTTTTTCACCATTGAGAATTATGTTGGCTGTGAATTTGTCATATATGGCCTTTATTATGTTGATATAGGTTCCCTTTATGCCCAATTTTTTTTTCTGGAGAGTTTTTATCATAAATGGGTTGAATTTTGTCAAAAGGTTTTTCTGCATCTATTGAAATGATCATATGATTTTTCTTCTTCAATTTGTTGATGTGATGTGTCACACTGATTGATTTTCGGGTATTCAAAAATCCTTGCATCCCTGCAATAAATCCCACTAGATCATGGTGTAGATCCTTTTAATGTGTTGTTGGATGCGATTTGCCAATATTTTATTTGTGTGTGTGTGTGGGGGGGGTACTTTTTGTGTATACTTATCATTGATATTGGTCTGTAATATTCTTTTTTAGTGATATCTTTGACTGGTTTTCATTTCAGAGTGATGGTGACCTCCTAGAATAAACTTGGGATTGTTCCTTCCTCTGCAAAATTTTGGAAGACTTTCAGAAGGGTAGGTGTAAACTCTTCCCTAAATGTTTATTAAAATTCACCTGTGAAGCCATCTGGTCCTGGACTTTTGTTTATTGGAAAATTTTTAATCACATTTTCAATTTCAGTGCTTGTGATTGGTCTGTTCATATGTTCTATTTCTTCCAGGTTCAGTCTTGGAAGGTTATACCTTTCTAAGAATTTGTCCATTTCTTTAGGTTGTCCATTTTATTGGCATATAGTTTCTTGTAGTAGTCTCTAAGTTCTGTTTTATTTCTGTGGTGTCTGCTGTAACTTCTTTTTTATTTCTAACTCTATTGATTTGAGTCCTCTGCCTTTTTATTCTTGATGGGCCTGGCTAAAGGTTTATCAATTTTATCTTCTCAAAGAAATAGCTTTTTGCCTCATTGATCTTTTCTATCTTTTTTCTTTGTCTCTATTTCATTTACTTTTTGCTCTGATCTTTTTTATTTCCTCACTGATCCATTGGGTATCTAGTAACATATTGTTTAGCTTCCATATGTTTGTGTTTTATACAGTTTTTTTTTCCTGTAATTGATTTATAATCTCATAGTGTTGTGGTTGGAAAAGATACTTTATATGATTTTAATTTTATTAAATTTCCAAGGCTTGAATTGTGACCCAAAATGTGATCTATTGAAGAATGTCTTGTGTGCACTTGAAAAGAAAGTATAGTCTGCTGCTTTTGGTTGGAATGTCCTATGAATATAATTAAGTCTATCTTGTCTAATGTGTCATTTAAGGCTTATGTTTCATTATTAATTTTCTTTAGGATGATATGTCCATATTTATAAGTAAGGTGTTAAAGTTTCCCACTATTATTGTGTTACTGTTGATTTCCCCTTTTATGGCTGTTAACCTTTGCCTTATATATTGAGGTGCTCCTATGTTTGGTGCATATATATTTACAATTGTTATATTCTTCTTGGATTGATCCCTTGATCATTATGTAATGTCCTTCCTTTTCTCTTCTAACAGTCTTTATTTTAAAGTCTATTTTATCTGATACGAGTATTGCTAGCTTTCAATTGATTGCCATTTGCATGTAATAACTTTTCCCATCCCCTCACTTTCAGTCTGTATGTGTTTCTAGGTCTGAAGTGAGTCTCTTGTAGACAGCATATATGCAAGTCTTGTTTTTATACCCATTCAATCAATCTATGTCTTTTGGCTGGAGTATTTGATCCATTTACATTTAATGTAATTATCTATATGTATGTTCCTATTGCCATTTTCTTAATTGTTTTGGGTTTGTTTTTGTAAGTCTTTTTACTTCTTTTCCTGTTTTATTCTCTTCTCTTGTGTTTTCCACCTAGAGAAGTTTCTTTAGCATTTGCTGTAAAGCTGGTTTTGTGGTACTGAATTATCTTAGCTCATGCTTGTGTATAAAGATTTTGATTTATCCTTTGAATCTGAATGAGAGCCTTGCTGTATAGAGTAATGTCAGTTGTAGGTTTTTCCCTTTCATCACTTTAAATATGTCATGCAACTTCTTTCTGGCCTCCAGAGTTTCTGTTGAAAAATCAGCTGATAACTTTACAGGGATTCCCTTATATGTCATTTGTTGCTTTTTGCTTGTTGCTTTTTGCTTGTTGCTTTTATTATTTTTTCTTTGGATTTAATTTTTGTTATTTTGATTAATATGAGTCTCAGCATGTTCCTCCTTGGGTTTCATCTTGTATGAGACTCTTCATGATTCCTGGACATGGGTGACTATTTCCTTTCCCATGTTAGGGAAGTTTTGCCTATAATCTCAAATATTTTCTCAGGCCCTTTCTCTTTTTTCTCTTCTTCTTCTGAGACCCCTATAATTTGAATGTCGGTGTGTTTAATATTGTCCCCCAGGTCTCTGGGACTCTCCTCATTTCTTTTCATTCTTTTTTTCTTTATTTTGTTCCACTGCAGATATTTCCACCATTCTGTCTTCCAGGTCACTTATCCATTCTTCTGCTTCAGTTATTCTGCTATTGATTCTTTCTAGCATATATATATATATATTTAATTTCAGTTATTGTATTGTTCATCTCTGTTTGTTCTTCAGTTCTTCTAGGTATTTGCTAAACATCCCTTGTATCTTCTCCATTTGTGCCTCCATTCTTTTTCCAAGATCTTGGATCATATTTACTATCATTACTCTGAATTCTTTTTTCAGGTAGATCTCCTATCTCCTCTTCATTCAGTTGTTCTTAAAGGTTTTTATCTTGTGCCTTCACCTGCAACATATCTTTGTCTTCCTATTTTGTCAGACTTACTGTATTTGTGGTCTCTTTCCCACCGGCTGCAGGATTGTAGTTCCTATTGCTTCTGGTGTCTTCCCCCTGGTGGGTGACTTTGGTCCAGAGGTTTGTGCCATTATCCCTTTGATAGGTGATTTGATTGGTGTTATGGAGACCACAGCCTACACCGGATATTGAGCAGGTCCCCCTTTTTGCTCTGTGGTTATCACTGCCCTGTCAGGGGCAGGTTCTGCTCCATAGTTGTTGGATTAGAGGCCCTCAGATCTGTTTCTTAGCTGTTTTACTGATCTGCAGTGCAAATTAAGCAGAATTGTAGCACTCCCACTGGGAGACAAACCACTGAGTATTCCTCTGCTGGAACTGTTCATCTGTGAATGTGCTTTGTCATGTCTCCTTTTGCCCATTGTGCAGGATTACAAGGTATACTGTTTTTGGCACTGCTCTCAGTCCCACCTTAATGTGTTTGCTGTCAGTTGGCCCTGGTGGCTCTCATTCATTCTTTTCACCAGGCCACTGGTGAAGATCCACTGAGGTTAGGTCCCAGGATGGCAGTAGTTATGCACCTGGACCTTCTGTGGGAGGTATGGAGGCAACTCAGACTCCACCCTTGCCCCAGCCCTGTGTGTACATGCCCACAAAGCCCACAGCTGCTAAAGATTGACCTGAGCCAGCTACAGGAGCACTTGTCATTTTGGATATTTTGCAGGTGCTGAATTTAGGAAGCCTTCTGCAGAGGTGTAACTCCACCTTTTCCCACAACTGTGAGAAGATATTTTAGCTCTTCTTCCTTACTCAAACAGCTTATGGGACTCAGCTGTGGTTTCAGCCCCACATCAGCATGTGTTCCTCCTACCAGAGTCTGGTCCAGAGGTTGCCAGAGTACAGGAGCCCATCAGGCAGGACGAAGCCAAGGCTGCTATCAGGGTGAGCAGGCTGCCTAAGCAGGAGGATGCTGAGGTAGTGAGTGGAATGTGCAAGCCCGTCAGGTCACAATTGGGGCAAGTGGGCCACCCAGGTGGTGAGGTTGTGGAGGAGGCAATGGCAGGGGCATGTGAGCCAGCTCTGGTGGGAACCCTCCCTAGTGCCCTTGGAGGCAGGGGCAAGCATGTGAAGAGAGGCTGCAAAGTTGGCCCTGCCTTTTGTATATCACTCAACAATGGTGCTTCACTTTTGTGGTGGTCTGGACTTGCTCAACAAGCATTTCCAGTTGAAGCTGCCAAATCCTGCACTTTTGTTTGTTGGGAATTTTTTTTTTTTAATTACAGATCAAATTTTACTAGTACTAATCACTATGTTCAGATTGCCTGTTTATTCCTGATTCAGTCTTGGTAGATTGTAAGTTTCTAGAAATTTATCCATTTCTTCTAGGTTGTTGAATTTATTAGCATATAGCTGTTTGCAGTATTCTCATGAATTTTTGTATCTGTGTGATATCAATTAAAATTTATTTTTTTTCATTTCTTATTTTATTAATTTTGGTCCTTGCTGTTTTTTGTTTGTTTGTTTCTTGATGAGCCTGGCTAAAGACTTATCAATTTTATTCATCTTTTCAAAAAACTAGCTTTGTTGATCATTTTTATTTGGAGGAAGGAGGATCTCTATTTTACTTATTTCCTCTCTGATCTTTATTATCTCCATTTTTTTGTTTTGAGGTTGGGCTTTGTTTGTTCTTTTTCTAATTCCTTTAGATGGTAAATTAGGTCATTTAAATTTTTTCTTGTTTCTTGAGGTGGATCTGTATTGCTATAAACTTTCCTCTTAGAACTGCTTTTCCTAAATCCCATAGATTTTGGAAAGTTATGTTTATATTTTTCCTTGTCATGAGGTATTTTCTGATTTCCTCTTTGATTTCTTCATTGACCCATTGATTTTTTAGTAGCATGTTGATAAGTCTCCACAGGTTTGTGTTTTTCTTATTTTATTTCCTGTAACTGATTTCTAGCTTCATATCATTTTGTTTGGAAAAAATGCTTGATATAATTTCTATCCTCTTATGTTGTTGAGACTTGCTTTGTGGCCTAGCATGTGATCTATTATTGAGAATGTTTCACATGCACTTGAAAAGAGTGCATATTATGCTGTTTGGAAATCAAATATCCTATACATATTTATCAAATCAACTGGTCTAATGTGTCACTTAAGACTCCTGTTTCCTTCTTGATTTTCTGTCTGGATCATCTGTCCATTGATATAAGTGGGGTGTTAATGTCCCATAGTATTATTGTATTATTGTCAATTTCTCTCTTTTTGTGTGTTATTATGTGCTTTACTTATTTAAGTGGTCCTGTGTAAGGTGCATTTATGTAAACAAGTGTTATATTCTCTTCTTATGTTGAATTCTTTAACATTACATAACACCATTCTTTGTTATAGACTTTGTTTTAGTCTTTTGGTCTGATACAAGTATTGTTAGCTCACAGCTTTTTTGTCATTTGCATTTGCATAAAACATCTCTTTCCTTAGCCTTTTTTGTCTGTGTGTCTCTTTAGCTCTAAAATATGTCTCTTGTAAGAAGCATATACATACTTTTTATTTTTTTATATTTTTTTGTTTCTTTTTTTTTTATCCAATGAGCCACCCTCTGTCTCTTGATTGGAGTATTTAGTCCATTGACATCTTAAGTGATTATGGATAGAGGTATGAACTTATTACCATTTTGTTACTTGATATGTGTGTGTGCGCACGCATGTGTGTGTGTGCTGTATTTCTTCTCTGTTCCTTTCTTTTTCTTTTAGTTCCTTTTCTTGTGCTTTGATGACTTTCTTGAGTGGAATGCTTTTGTCCCTTTCTCTCTCATTTTTGAGTATCTCTTATAAGTTTTTTATTTGTCATTACCTGGGGGTTCATATATGTTGACCTATAGCTATATCTACTTTTTTTTTTTTAAATGGGTAGCCATTTAATGTCAAACATATTCTAAAAGTTTCACATTATTTTTACTCCTGTCCTCGATGTTTTTAGTTTTTGATGTCATATTTTACATCTTCATGGTTATCCCTTAAATGTTTACTGGATTTATGTTTGATTTTACAAGTTTTGTCTTTTAGTCTTTGTACTAGCTTATTTAAGTGATTGATCCACAGCTGTTACTGTGTATATTCCTTGAATAATGGGATCTTTCTGTTCCTATAGATTCTTACTTCTTGATGTAGCCTCTCTGTTTCCACTTAGAGAAGACTCTTAAAAAAAAATTAGGGTAGGTTGAATATTGATAAACTCTTTTGATTTTTGATTGTCTGATAAATTCTTTATCTCTCCATCAATTCTAAATTATAATATTGCTGGGAAAGTATCCTAGGTCATAAAACTTTTCTTTTTTACCTTTCGGCACCTTAAATATACCATGACACTCACTTCTGGCTTGCAGGTTTTCTGGAGAAAAATCAGTTGATATTCTTAATGTGTCCCCTTGTATATGACTTTGGTTTTCTCTTTCAGGCTTTAGAATTCTTTCTTTACCATAAGATTTGCCATTTTAATTATGATATGTCTTGCTCTGGGTCTCTTTGTGTTCATCTTGTTTGGGACCCTCTATGCTTCCTATACCAGAATATCAATTTCCTTCTTCAGGTTTGGAAATTCTTCAGCCAAAATTTCATCAAATACATCATCAACCCCTTTATTTCTCTCTTCTAGGACCTCTATAATGGGAATGTTGGTACATTCAATGTAGTTCCAGAGTTCCCTTAAAGTGTTTCCATTTTTCATTTGTTTTTCTTTTTCTTATTCTTCTTGAGGGATTTCCATTATTCTATCTTCCTAATCACTTATGTGTTCTTCTGTATCACCCAGTCTGCTCTTAATTTCTTGCAGTGTGTTTTTCATTTCAGTTATTGTATATTTTCTGTTTCCAATCTCTATTCTCTGACTAGTTCCTTTTTATATTTTCTGTTTCTTTGTTAAAATTCTCTCTTTGTTCATCTATTATTTTCCCTAATTCAGTTAGCATTCTTATTACTAATGCTCTGATTGCTTTATCTGGTAACTTACTTATCTCTGTTTCATTATTTTTTTCAGGGTTTTTCTTTTGTTCTTTCATTCGAGACATATTCTTCTGTCTTCTCATTTTGCTTAATGTTCTCTGTCTCTGTGAAATTAGGTGAAAAAGTTACATAACCTGGTCTTGAAGGGGTGTGCTTGTGTGGGAGCATCCCTATGCAGTCTGTGTGTACCTGGTGGCTTTGGTAGGAGAGCTGGATCTGAAGTGAGCATGAGTCACATCTTCCCTCAGAGTTTGCTGTCAGCTATCATCTTGGTGGAAAGTGGAGCTGGAGATTAAAAGGGTAGGGTTACAGTTAGGTTTGAGCCTATGTTTCTCCTCTGTACAGTGGCCAACACCACCCTATTGGGGGTGAAGTCAGGTCTCAAGTTGCTGGAGCATAAACCCTGAGGGTTGCCTCTGAGCTGCCTCCATTCCTGCCAAGTGTGTGTTTTCCCCCATCCTACCATTAGCAACTTCATACCAGTGGGGAGCAGTGCTGGAGGAAGAGGGGCTAGAGTGGGCACTCATCATAGTTCATGGTACAAGGCGTAGGGTTCCCAGTACTCATCAGAGTCAGATACCACTCCAATCCACTGCCTCCATGAGCACCAGAAATGGCCACCATCACCTTGTTCACATGCCATGTCAGGTTTGATCTCTCTCTGTCCCCCACAACTGCATACTCCCCTCACCATGGCAGCCTTTGCCCTGATGTTGAGCTGCACTGCACAACAAGTTGGGCAGGGTTGTGCACTCAGTTAGAGCTGAGACAGGCACTGCTGTGGTTGTGGAAAATTGGCCAGAGTCCTAGGCAGTTTCAATCTGATTCCTCCACCTTTTATTGGTAGTAAGCAAGCATGTTCACACTCTTCATGAGCAGAGCCTTGTTTCTGGTAGTCCTTCTGTCAGTCCCACTGATTTCAAACCAGCTAAGGGAATTCATCTTCCTGGTTTCAGACCCCAGGGCTAGGACACCCAGTATGTGGTTAGAACTGCTCACTCCTCAGAGGGTCTCCAAGACCATGCAGTCCCCCTCCTCTTCTGTGTCCTCTCCCATGGGTGCAGGTCTTGATCTGATTGTTTCTCTTCCCTTCCTACCTGATGTGTGGATCTTTCTTGCATCCTTTGCTGTATAAAAATCTTTCTTCCAGTCTCCATTTTTGTTTTCTTTTCATTGAGAATTGCTCTATATGTTGATGCTTTTTTATGTGTTTGTTAAGGGAGGTGAGCTTTGTATTCCCTTAATCTACCTTCTTGATCTCCCTCCCTCTGTCAGTCTTTTCCATAAAGATAGTGTTGAGTTTTATAGTTATACAAGTTATGCAATTGCTTTGGAAAAGGTCTATACCTTTTCTTTTCTCTTTCATTGGACACTAAATCTATTTGCCATTATTTTAATCTGGCCTATGTAGTTTAAATGATCTTCAATTCTAAAACTGTTTTAATCTATTTCAATTGCTGACTAAACCTGGTATGTGAACACAAACACTAGCTTATAAAGGTAGTTTTGCTACAACTACCAAATATTTGGATATATCCTGAATTTATTCTCAAAAATGTTACTGTTTTGCAAAAACAGTTTCATGTTTATGTTAGTAGACAATAGAAGTGTGGCACAGAGTAGTTAACTACATTGAATAAGGTCTCATGGCTTAAACATGGAGCCCAAGACTGTTATTCATAGTCTAATCAATTCTATATGATTTCTTTCTCTTCTCTGTTTTTTTTTTTTTTTTTTAATCTTGAATCTAACATAGATCATTCCAAATATTTTACCTTCAGTAGAGAGGTAAAAATCCACACATTACTTGTGGACATGTCCCATATTACTTTGTAAATTGAAAGTTGCTTGGGAACACATTCAGAAGAATGTGAGTTTAAGACCCATATTCACCATTTAAGAGTTATTGGTAACACACCAGGCAAGTAACTGAATGTCTCCCAAATTTCATTCTCTAATTCTCACTATGAGAATTATAATTCTTTCCCTCTCTACCTCAAAGAATAATAGTGAGTACTTTCTAAAATCTCACAAACTTATTATTTCTCTCCATTTTCACCACATCATCTTAGTTCATAACAGCAACCTATCTTACTTGTACTATGGCAGTAACAGCCTTCTAGTCTTCCATTTTCACCACTATCTCTTATTCAAGTTTAATCCAGAGTGATATTTTCAAATTGTAGATCTAATATATTACTTTCCTGCCTAAATCCTTTCAAAGGCTTCCATATCTCTTAGTGTAAAGACAAAACACCCTAGCACAGTCTACAAGGTTCTTATCTTATAGTATGCCCCTCCTCACTATATAGGGTATTTGTATGTACTAGTCCCCTTTTTCCTTCCTTTCCATTCCTCCCACTCCAGATAGTCACATAAACTTAACCTTTAGACATCAGTACACAAGTCAATTTTTCAGAGAAGCCTTCCCTAATGTACCATAAATAGAAATTAATTTGAACTCCCATTTACACTATCATAATACTCTGATTTTCTTTAATAGCACTTATCACAGTTTATAATTATATATTTATTTCTATGATTATTTGATTAATGTTTATGTCACCCACTAAACTGTAAGATTTATTAAAACCTCTTTTGTCCACCATTATATCTTTCAACATCATGCACAGTGCCTGAAATATAGTAAGATAGTCAATAAATATTTGTTTAATAAATAAATCAAATGATATAATGAATATGAAAACTTTTATATTGTGAAATATTGCATGTAATTGAATCATGACTATTATTTTTGTCTCCATCATGTTATTATTACATGATCTTTAAGAGCATCCTTTGGATGCCTAGCATAGTGCTGATCATATAGTATATATCAATGAATGTTTGTCCAAGAAGTGAATTATGATATGAGAGAAAATTAGCTAATTGGTGAAACAATGGATTAATACCAAATTATAAGTAGAAAGAAATGGAACAGCAGTATGGAAAGGAGGAGAAACACATGGATATCATTTCAGCCAGATGCCAGTGAAGTTTTAACTGCCAAAATTCCGGGGCTCCTTGGTCTAGGAAAAGTCAGAAAACCAGTGAGGATAAGAGGACACTAAGTTCTAAACACCAGAAATGTAAACTACCAATGCCAAGGAATTGTGGATCTCATTCTCTACACTGATAGTTTATTATGCCTAAGACTGAATTTGCTGAATAGCTTTGCTAGGATGCTAGCCAGCCACAAAATGAGGCTCTAGCAACTAAAGCCTAGGCAAAGTAAATTTTGGTGGTAGAAACAACAGAAGATTCAGAGTAGTAGTATATTCTTATAGAGATTTGGTTTGTTTAGGACTCTACACTGTGGGTCCTTGGCAGTAAGGGAACAGTATGGGGTCACTTTATTTGTTGTGATAGTAGGAGAACATGTAAAGTCAGAAGAGGACCTAGAAAAGGTAATGGGTAGAAGGGGAATAAAAAAGCCCAGGACAAACTTATAATTTTGCCAAGACTACTCTCTTCACAGCATTCCCTTGGATAAAACCACTGCATAGGAATATAGAATTTCAAGGAAATTGAAACACATTAGAACTTCATGTCCGATAAAGTCTCTTCTATATTTAAAAAGTTCTCTGTGCTATCCTTGGGGCATGAAGATATGGTTAGAAACACACCCCTGGGAGATACCTCTCCAAATCAAACCTAAAATTGTGCCACTAAAGAAGTGCAAAATATGTGAGACATACAAAACTATACAACACATGGAACTAGTGCCATATTACATAGAACAGGGCACTACTGTTTTCAACCAATCACTCACTTTAATGTAAAGGTAACTCCTTTTTATTCAGTGATTATTATCATTATTATTATAGTTACTTTTATTATTATAACTTGGAATCCTCAAATCTAGCTAGCGGAAATAAAAACTGTACAGTAGGCATATTATTTAAGAGAAATATTCTCATTAAGTTGATAAAAAGAAAACATCTAAAGTTGCTTTGTAATTTTACATTAAAATTTCCCTCTATTACATGTGTTAGTGATTCATCATCCTCTGCAACAAATGAACTTCATATGGGAGAATAAACTAACCTCAAACTTCTGGCAATGCTGATGTTTTCCATTTTCTGTGTGGTAATAAAACTAAAAATATACCAAAAGTTAGATCATGTTGATGTCATACTACAAATCACAGTCATATATTCATATTTACATTTTAATTGTATAGGAAATTAATAAGCAATAAAATTACCAAATCTTTCTTAAAATCTCCTAAACCTCTATAATTGTAGTTTCCTATTAAACTCAGCATATGAAACCTAAACAAAACCTTGAAAGTTATTTGTGAACAAATGTACTAATGATAAAGGACATAATAAAATTTTATAGTATAAAATAAAAGAAAACTGACATTTACATAAGTCAAATTACTTTGATATACCATCTGTCAGAATATTAAAAACAAAGTAAGTGGAAATGCAACAGGAAATTTTCTGTTTGTTTATTCAAACAAACTTTTTAGAGCACCTATTATGTGCCAGGAACTATTTTAGGCATTTGAAAAATATGATGAGGTACAAAAAATTTTTCCTTCACTAACTTTGTGGTAGAATTACGTTGGGCATGGGGAAGGGAGGATGGATACAAGTAAGCCAGCAAATGCAACACAGTGATGTTTAAAGTATAAATTGCTGTGATATTATTAACCTTGTTTTACAAGTGAAGAACTTGTAAAAACAGATGAAAAATTTAAAAAAGATGAAGTAACAATTAAAAATGAGCAAAATATCTGTATAGACATTTTTCCAAAAAAGATATTAAAATGACTTATAAGTACATGAAAAGATGCTCAACATCATTATTCATCAAAGAAATGCAAATCAAAAGCACAATATACCATTTCACAACCGCTAGTATGGCCATAATAAAAAACATGGAGAATAACAAATGTTGGTAAGGAGCTTTTATTGTGGTTTATTTCTCTTTAGAAGTCCTTCATTTCCTTTCATTTTAGAGGAATTTTTAAGTCCCTTTAGTGATTGTAGTATAGATTGTTCTAGAGTAAACTCTTAGCCTTTAAGCAGCCTTACCTTGTTTCAGATAGGGGCTTTAAATTGGCTGTTCCATATGAGTGACATGTGATATCAATAAATACAACAATTCACAACAAAAATCTTCCCAAAGGGGCAAATGTAACATCGTTATGTTCAGTTGCCTTTTTTTTTTTTTTTCTGATAGAAGGCTCTATTGTTCTTGTGGGGAAATGGGTTTTTACGGCATCGAAAGAAGGTTGAACTAGAAAAAGTCTAGAAAAGAAGTTGGTATATGAAGAGTCTTAAACTTATGCAACAAACAAAAGTCTCCTCTGTAAATACTTATTCCTTTAACCTGGATTTGAGACACCATATCATTTCCTCCCAAGAATCCAGTGTACATCAAAAATAATAAAATTTCATTTTTGTATTGATATCTGTTTTTACTTCATTCAGGTCAATGTCACCTCCCTAGAGAGCCTTACCCTGGACATCTTATCTAAAACACACCTTCTACTCCATTATTATCTTCTTACTTTTCTTTATACTTTCTTTATAATATCTATTATAGTACCTAATATTGAATTTTATATTTAGTTATTAATTTGTTGATTGCATCTCCCATAGGATGTGAGCTCTATGAGAGAAAATATTTGTTTCATTTATTGCTGTGTCCTGATCACTTAGAATGGTGCCATTCATTGTCAAATGAGTGAATGAATGAATGACCCTCTCTCTGGGGTTCCTCAGGAAGTTCATGGTTACCAAAGCAATGTTTGAGGGTATTCAAGCACCAGCAACAAAATATACTTTTTGCAATGTTAATATTGATGCTACTATCAGATATATTTTCCAAAAAAAAAAAAAAAAAGAAAATGAGATGCAGGGCTTCTTACCAAACATTCCTTTGTGTAAGCACTCTTCATTAAATGCAATGAATACATCCTGAAAATGTCTGAAAATAGATTGTTAGAAACTGACCTCTCTGTTTCTATGTGTATTAATTTCTTGCTCTTGATATAACAAATTACCACAAATTTAATGACTTGAAACAGCACAAATTTATCTTACAGCTCTGGAGGTCAAACACACAAAATGGGTCTCACTGGGCTAAAACCAAAGTCAGCAGGACTGGGCCTCCTTGGAGGCTTTAGGGGAGAATCCATTTCCTTTCCTTTTCTAGTTTCTAGAGGCTGTCTATATTCCTTGGCTTGTGGCTCCCTTCCTATTGCTTTAAAGACAGCAATAACCAATTGAGTCTTTTTCACATCACAGCACTCAGACTCTTCCTTCTCTTCCAATTTTAAGGACTTTTGTAATTACAGTAAGCTCACTTTGGTAATTCAGGATAATCTCTCCATTTTAAGGTCAAATAAATATTTAGAAACCTTCTTTCCATCTGCAACTTTAATTTCCCTTTGCCATATAATACTACATTTTCAAAGGTTTGGGGGATTAAGGCATGGATATCTCTGGAGGACCAGTATTCTGCCTATTGCACAGTCACCAGTGAGCCTTTGGACATGTTTATTTTCTTTTTTCTTTTAGGCCAAATCAAAGTCTCTTCTGGAAGAAGGCAGGTATATTTATAAAAATATTCCTTAAATTTAGATATTGTTCATCAAATCTCCATTGATTTATTAAAGTTCTACTGAGTACTTAGTATGCAGGGAACATGATAAATATGATGTTTCCTGCTCTTGAGAAGTTCTTATCCCTACAGCTGATGGATTCTCAGGGGCAGACACTCATAAATTTTTAGTTTTCTTCTTCTCTGCCCCCATCCAAGCTGCTTTGCATAGTTAGCGATCTGTAAACAGATATGTAAATATATTTAGGGAACTCCATAATTAAAGGAGCCCTGCAGTGAATCTTCATGCAAAGCAAATAGCAAATAATTGTTTCATAATGCAAACAATCACCCCCTGATGTATCCATCTTGTAACTTCATATTTGAGCATACATAAAGCTCCTCACTTTAAGAATGCCTGTCAAAGCCTACCCTTTATCCAGGCCAAATAAGCCAGAAATTGCCTGGGCCAGCAGCATCTCCTACCTACTGACAAAGGAAGTAGCCAAAGTATTGTTTGTATTTATTCCATCGTCTCCTTTAAGAGGATTGTGCACACAGTACATTCCCACTTTTATTCTGTGCACCTCTGTTCAGATTTCAGGTGATTTTACATTGGGCTATTTCTTTCAAAATATCTTTTTTAATCCAATTATAGTTATATTTCCCTTGCCAAAACATTCCTGCTTTATTACATAAAAAGTTCTCTCTTGCTTACAACTCATATTTCATTTCATTTTTTTAAATATTTTTTTAGATCTGTATTGGAATATAATTGCTTTACACTCTTGTACCTGTTTATGAGGTACACCAAAGAGAATCAGCTGTATTTATACACATATCACCATATTCCCTCCCTACTGTGACTCCCCCCACCCTCCCCGTCCCGGACCTCTAAGGCATCACCCAACATCGAGTTGATCTCCTTTTGTTATAAAGCAACTTCTCACTGGCTACCTATATTACAGTTGGTAGTATATATATATATATATATATATATATATATATATATATATATGTCTACGCTACTCCCTCACTTCGTTCCAGCTTCCCCTTCACCCCCTGTCCCCCCCAACTCCATGTCTTCCAGTCCATTCTCTGCATTTGCACCCTTATTCTTGTCTTGTCACTGGGTTCAACAGTACCATTTCTTGTTTCGTTTAGTTTTCTTTTGTTTAGATTCCGTATATATAAGTTAGCATACAATATTTGTCTTTCTCTTTCTGACTTACTTCACTCTGCATGGCAGATTCAAGGTCTATCCATATCATTACACATAGTTCCATCTCATTCATTTTTATAGCTGAGTAATATTCCGTTGTATATATATGCCACAGCTTCTTTATCCATTCATTGGTTGATGGGCAGTTAGGTTGCTTCCATGTTCTGGCTATTGTAAATAGTGCTGCAATAAACATTATGGTACATGTTTCTTTTGGGATTATGGTTTTTTCTGGGTATATGCCCAGGAGTGGGATTACTGGATCAAATAGTAGTTCTATTTTTAGTTTTTGAAGGAAGCGCCAAACCGTTTTCCATAGTGGCTGTACCAACTTACATTCCCACCAACAGTGTAGGAGAGTTCCCTTTTCTCCACACCCTCTCCAACATTTGTGGTTTCCAGATTTTGTGATGATGGCCATTCTGATCGCTGTGAGGTGATACCTCATTGTGGCTTTGACTTACGTTTCTCTAATGATTAATGATGTTGAACACCTTTTCATGTGTTTGCTAGCCATCTGATTGTCTTCATTCGAGAAATGTCTATTTAGGTCTTCTGCCATTTGTGGATTGGGTTATTTGCTTTTTTGGTATTAAGCTGCATGAGCTGCTTATATTTTAGGGATTAATACTTTCTCCATTGCTGCATTGGCAAGTACTTTCTCCCATTCTGAGGGTTGACTTCTTGTCTTGTGTATGGTTTCTTTCACTGTGCAAAAGCTTTTAAGTTTCATTAGGTCCTATTTGTTTATTCTTGATTTTATTTCCATTATTCTAGGCGGTGGGTCAAAAAGAATCTTGCTTTGATGGATGTCATAGAGTCTTCTGCCTCTGTTTTCCTCTAGGAGATTTATAGTGTCTGGCCTTGCATTTAGGTCTTTAACCTATGTTGAGTTTATTTTTGTGTATGGTGTTAAGAAGTGTTCTAATTTCATTCTTTTACATGTTGCTGTCCAATTTTCCCAGCACCACTTATTGAAGAGGCTGTCTTTTTTCCATTGTATATTCTTGCCTCCTCTGTCAAAGATAAGGTGCTCATATGTGCTTGGCTTTATCTCTGAGTTCTCTATTCTGTTCCATTGATCTTCCTTTCTATTTTTATGCCAGTACCATACTGTCTTGATCACTGTGGCCTTATACTGTAGTTTGAAGACAGGAATCCTAATTCCACCAACTCCATCTTCCCTTCTCAAGATTGCTTTGGCTATTTGGGGTCTTTTGTGTTTCCATACAAATCATAAGATTTATTTTTCTACTTCTATGAAAAATGCCATTGGTAATTTGATTGGGATTGCATTGAATTTGTAAATTGATTTGGGTAATACAGTCATTCACACAATGTTGCTTCTTCCAATCCAAGAACATGGTATGTGCCTCCATCTGTTTGTGTCATCTTTGATTTCTTTCATCAGTGTCCTATAGTTTTCTGCATACCGATCTTTTGCCTCCTTAGGCAGGTTTATTCCTAGGTATTTTATTCTTTTGGTTGCAATGGTAAATGGGAGTGTTTCCATAATTTCTCTTTCTGGTCTTTCATTGTTAATGTATAGGAATGCAAGAGATTTCTGTGCATTAATTTTGTATCCTGCTACTTTACTAAATTCATCGATTAGTGTTAGCAGTTTTCTGGTAGAATATTTAGGGTTTTCTATGTATAATATCATGTCATCTGCAAAGAGTGACAATTTCATTTCTTTTCCAGTTTGTATTCCTTTTATTGTGTTTTCTTCTCTGATTGCTGTGGCTAATACTTCCAAAACTATGTTGAATAATAATGGCGAGAGTGGACACCCTTGTCTTGTTCCTGTTCTTAGAGGGAATTCTTTCAGTTTTTCCCCATTTAGAATGATGTTGTCTTTTGGTTTCTCATATATGGCTTTTATTAAGTTGAGGTAGTTTGCTTCTATGCCCATTTTCTGGGGAGCTTTTATCATAAATGGATGTTGAATTTTATCAAAAGATTTTTCTACATCTACTGAGATGTTCATATGGTTTTTATTCTTCATTTTGTTGATATGAAGTATCATGTTGATTGATTTGCATATATTGAATAATCCTTGCATCCCAGGGATTAACCCCACTTGATCATGGTGTATGATATTTTTAATGTGCTTTTGGATTCTGTTAGCCAGTATTTTGTTGAGGATTTTTGCATCTATATTCATCAATGATACTGGTCTGTAATTTTCATTTTTTGTTACATCTTTCCCTGGTTTTGGTGTCAGGGTGATGGTGGCCTCGTAGAATGAGTTTGGGAGTGTTCCTCCTTCTGCTCTATTTTGGAAGAGATTGAGAAGGATAGGTGTTAGCTCTTCTCTTATTGTTTCATAGAGTTTGCCTGTGAATCCATCTGGCCCTGGGCTTTTTTTTTTGGGGAGATTTTTAATCACAGCCTCAATTTCTGTACTTGTGATTGCTTTCTTCATTGTTTCTATTTCTTCCTGGTTCAGTCTTGGAAGATTTTATTTTTATAAGAATTTATCCATTTCTTCCAGGTTATCCAATTGATTGGCATATAGTTGCTTGCAGTAGTCTCTCATGGTCTTTTGTATTTCTGTAGTGTCCGTTGTTACTTCTCCTTTTTCATTTCTAATTCTGTTCATCTGCGTCTTCTCCCTTTTTTTTCCTGATAAGTCTGGCTAATGGTTTAACAATTTTGTTTATCTTCTCAAAGAGCAAGCTTTTAATTTCCTTAATCTTTGCTATTGTTTACTTCCTTTCTTTTTCATTTTTTTCTGATCTGATCTTTATGATTTCATTCCTTCTGCTCACTTTGGGATTTTTTGTTCTTCTTTCTCTAATTGTTTTTGGAGTAAGGTTAATTTGTTTCTTCAATATTTTTCTTATTTCTTAAGGTAGGACTGTATTGGTATAAACTTCCCTCTTAGAACTGCTTTTGCTGCATCTCATAGGTTTTGGGTTCTTGTGTTTTCATTGTCATGTGTTTCTAGATATTTTTTGATTTCCTCTTTGATTTCTTCACTGATTTCTTGGTTGTTTAACTGTGTATTTTTTATCCTGCATGTGTTTGTATTTTTACATTTTTTTTTTGCTGTAATTGATATCAAGTCTCATGGCGTTGTGGTCAGAGAAGTTGCTTAATATGATTTCAATTTTCTTGAATTTACTGAGGCTTGATTTGTGACCCGAGATGTGATCTATGCTGGAAAATGTTCTGTGTGCACTTGAGAAGAAAGTGTATTCTGTCATTTTTGGATGGAATGTCCTATAAATATCAATTAAATCAAAATTCAATCCATTTTTTAATTATTTAATTAATTTCTTCACTGTGTTGTATCTCCATTGCTGTGTGCAGGCTTTCTCTAGTTGTGGCAAGTGGGGGCTACTCTTTGTTGCCATGTGCAGACTCCTCATTGTGGTGGCATCTCTTGCTGTGGAGCACAGGCTCTAGGCACACAGTCTTCAATAGTTTGTGGCTCGTTGGCTCTAGAGTGCAGACCCAGTAGCTGTGGCACATTGGCTTGGTTGCTCCACGGCATGTGGGATTTTTCTGGAGCAGGGTTTGAACCCATGTCCCCTACATTGGCAGGTGGGTTCTTAACCACTGTGCCACCGTGAAGTCCATTCCATTTAAAAACCAAACAAAGGAGCCAAACTCCCTAGCCATGATTTTTAGGCTTATACTCAGAAGGTTATCACATAATCTTAAGGAGTGTTTGGGAGTGAGATCTACCATTATACATAAACAGTATCATCAATCACCAAAATACTGCAGAGTGCCCAGTAGTTCTCATTTGACTCTTCCTTAAAGAATTCTACTCCCTCCTTATCTTTGTTGCATTCAGAGATTAGTACCTCTATACTTAGGTTCATAGGTTACAGCACACTGAGACCATGATGATGAAGGGAACAAAACAGCTCTGATATGTACAAATTCTTCACACACAACTGTTTCAAGATTTAGCTCCTTGACACCCCAGCTGAGGTTCTCTTCTATTAAGAAATTATGACTACAATGTAAGAAAAGAGGTTCACAGACTTTGCCCCTTATTTGCCCTTTAATCCTAGCTATTTAAGCTTGAACAACTCATATAACCTCTCTGAGCTACAGTTTCATTATCTACCAAGTGGATACAACCTTGTCCTTTGCTTATATTATTAGTTACTTTCACTCTTCCTTCTAGAAATAATAATTGTTAGACAAAGTAAGATCTACTATGAGTAAAGATCAACACACTCTGAACTTCAAACTTTCAGACTCAAAGTTTACTTTCCAAGAGAAGGATTACCAAAGAAATCCCAACTCATTATCAGAAACCACCACCATCATCATCAATCACCACCATGATACCACCACCACCTTACTTTTATCTGTAATATTAGTCTATGCCCTGTTTAAATTACCTCAGTTAGACTCAAACATTAAAACATGTTTTTATAGAAAACCAACACATATGTCTGTACTCAAGGGTCACAAACCATAACGTCACATTCAGTCATAGATATATTTTACTTAATGGGGCCATGTTTTTATTTTTTTAATAAATGCATGTAGGTGGGGAAAGTACTTTCATTCACAGGTCCCATTACTTTCACTCATACAGGCAGTCTCTTCACATATTTATGTCACCTTGCTGGCCCCAGAAGATGTTTGAATTAGCAAGTTGAACAAATGCCTTTTTTTCACTCTTAACTCACTCATCCTGAATTTACATACCTACAAATTCAGCCTAGAATTGTGTGTCCTTTGACACATGATCAATCCTGAAAATTCAGTCATGACTTTTACCATCTCTTGACTTTTACCATTCTTCCCCTCTGAATTTGGTTCCAGCTTTATCACGCATTGCCCCAAAACAATCTAGTACCCACTCTACCTTCTTCTAGGGACTAGCCTCAAAACCTGGGATGGGGTGTGAATATCCACCATAGAATAGTCATACTGTAATCTGATATGCCATTCCCAAATTACAGTATTCAAGGTAAGTAAAAGGCTATTTTATATACCTTGTGATTGCTATTATTACTACATTTTGGTATCCTTTAAATGGTAATATTCTAGTAGGATTATTGGTTTCCCTTTTTTCATTGAAAATATGCAACATTTCTGCTTCTGTAGGCTGGCTTGAGACTATAATTACTCTTTTAACTGCTCTTAAATTCAAGACTATTTACAAATCAAAATTTTAAATATAACTCTAAATTGGCAATAAACTTTTATTGATTTTATTAAAAATTAGTAAATATGAAAATAGATAAAATAATCATATTCTTCAGTTATAACCAAACTTGTGAACAAGCTAACTATGTGGCATGATTTGAAGAAATACTTAGTAAAGTGCTCTTACCTAGATTATCAATTCTTGCATCAGCATTTTACAATCATACCTTCATTCTTTTGGGCTTTGAATGCTTACTTTTACATTAAAGAAGACACTGCAAATATAAAGTGGAAGGTTTTAAGTCTTAGAAGATCACATATTTAGCTGATGTGATAGGCAGAATTCTAAGCATGACACCTGTGACTCTCTTGTATATATGTTCCCTGTTGAGCGAGGGTAGAATCTGTGAATATCATATGATACACTTTTTTTAAAGCTTTTTATTGGAGAATAATAGCTTTACACTGTTGTGCCACTTTCTGCTGTACAACAAAGTGAATCAGCTGTGTTTATACATTATATCCCCATATCCCCTCCCTCTCAAAGTGACTCCTTCCCACCCTTCATATTCCACCACTCTAAGTCATCACCAATCATCTAGTTGATCTCCCTGTGTTACTCTTGATTTTGTCACATTACACAGCAATGAGTGTTTATCTGGGTGGATCTAATCATAATAAGCCTTTTAAAGGCAGAGGGTTTTCTTCAGCTGGCAGCAGCAGAAGTCAGAGATTTGAAGTAAGAGGATTTGGTGAATTATTTCTGGCTTTGACTATGGATTAAGCTATGAGAAAAGGAAAGCAGGTGGCCTTATAAAAGCTAAGAGCAGCCCCTTACTAACAGTCAGCAAAGAAATGGGAACCTCAGACCTACAACCACAAGGAATCTAATTTCACCAACATTGTGAATAAGCATGGAAGTAGAGTCTTCACATAGCCTTCAGGTTAATAAAATGCAAGCAACACCTTGATTTTGGTCTTGTGAGAACCTAAATATAGAATCTAGCTGAGCTTTCCATGTCTTCTGACCTATAAAACTCTGAGCCAGTAGACAGGGGTGTTTATGCTGCTAAATTTGTGATAATTTGTTATAATGGCAATAGAAAACAAACACTATACAACTGACAATCTTAATACCCAACATCTTTATTGATAATTTTTCACCAGAAGCAAGTAAGATGGAGGTAGGTGAAATAGAGGAGAGATGGTCATGTATTAGAAACAGTCTCAACCATAGTTTTGCTGAGGTCCAATCCTAAATACTGCTATATCAGTTACCTTAAGTTATACTAGTTTCCAGTTCTTAATTTGTCCTAGTCAATTATTTTCCGCGGTTGTCATGTCTGAGTCTCAAGTCACCAGGCATTTCTAATGACCACATGAAATTGTTCAATAAAATCTTTACTTAAGCAGATTTCTTCCTACAAATAATAAAGTCACATTATCAATTCAAGTTACTATTGCTCCTGCTCTCATTTTTGGCAGGTTGGACATCATTTATACAGTAATTAATCATCACTATGGAGATTAGTAGTAACATCTGCAGGTCACCATTCAGTTGGTACAGCTGTAAAAATGATTTCTTCTAAAAAATTATTTTAGCCAAAATGTTCCAAGTTTGATTAAAGAAGTCACTCAAAGTTTGCCAAATGTATCTTATTTTGTGATTTTGTTCTCAGTCTTTCTAAGTGTGCAGTCAGGATACAATATTTATAGCATATATTATTTTAAAGATTCATTTCATATATATGGCACTTTATGTCTGTGACCCAGTATACTGTGAAATCTTTCATCACTGCACATTTCTGGCTGCTCATTGAGATCAGCAACAGCAGGGTATTCACCCTGTCTAGAGTATAATCTCAAATCCCTTGGAGCAAGGGATTTCAACAACTGCATTTAATGGTTATGGAATTGACTTTCAACTTCGGTTTATAGGGGTTTTTCTGTCTTGACATTTAAACTAAATGTATGTCCTATCTGTTAGCTGTTGCAGTCAAATACAATTTTTAATGACCTTTTCTTTCTCTTCCAAAACCTTGTGGCTTTTTTCTCAGTTACAATTCAAGATACATGTATTGTTGCTTGCTATTAAAACATAATAATAAGATGGGAAAAAATCTCCCTCCCTGCCCCCCACTCACCACCATCAAAAACTTTCTGCCAGTTAGAGACTGGCCATTTTTTTAAAAAATCTATGATTGAAGTGTTTCACTTACTAAGATTAGAAGAATGTATCTGAGATGCACATAAGTCTGTTGTCTCCCACCTTCACTCTCTAGCTCCCATCCTGAAGCTTTATGGTAATGAGAGTTCTGTTCCTGAGGTCATCTTGTCAAGGAATATTTTATTGCATAAATAAATAAAGTTCAGTGTGTGCTTTCACTGTGCACAGTTGACTTCTGCAGACATGATTTAAAGGATATTATTATGAATTTCATAGGTGGCTAATGTAAATGATGAAAAAGCCAAAGGTCAATGACATCATAACAAATACAGCATACATTTCTCAAGGCTAGAATAGCAGAAATTGAAATTGAAAATTCACTATTAGAATATAGAGCCTAGAAAACACCACAATGCCTGGCAGGCTGCTCCCAAGAAGCTTTGTGAACATTTTCTAGGAAACACATCACATCTTACCAAAATCACAGAAATTTTTATAAAAAATATTATTAAAAACATAGTCATTTATGTTAGTCATTGATCCTAATTAATGAGTTACATAAAAATTAATTTTAAAAATTAAAATCTAGAGAAAAGTTTCCCTCTCCCAACAAGCTGGCCCATTTCATTCTAACAGGCTACCCATTTTATTCCTCTTTAACTATAGCTGATATGACTCTCAGAGATAAAATTATAGCTCAATTATTCTAACTATATCCACTTAGTGATTTGGTATATTTATGTTCTCTCACCATTATGAAACCAAAGAAGAGTATAACACATGAATAAATAAACCTTTAATTATTTTGAAGTGGGGATTGTGGATGGATTGAAGGAGTAGATAAGGGGCAGAAGGGAGATTACTCTTTTTCCCAGGAGGACGTGAAACCATCTTACTACATTATACATAATATACTTTAGGGGCCTAGACACTTAGAAACATCATTTTACTACTTCATTTCATTTCGCAAAAATTACAATTAACTTCTATGTTCTATTAACTTTGTTGTTTTAATCTTGGGTTCAGACAGGAGAGACACCAAAATTGCATGCTGACTTGGACTCATCAATCTAGTTATTAATATTTTCCTAGCATTTTCTTAGGTTTTCTGATATATACCTTTTTGCCATTATTTCTACTCAACTAAGATTTAAAGTATTGGGGGATCTCAACATGTGCAAAGATAAACATTTTTTTTCAGAAATTATTCTTCCTAAGGAAGTCTTTCATTTGTCTAAACATCTAAAAATAAGTAGAAATATAATGAAATATTTTTATTCATTCATTTGACAAATAATTTTAAGGTCTTCTCTGAGTAAAGCATTGTGCTGGTTGTTGGTGATATAGCAGCAAATCAGAAAATCAAAGTATTTACTCTCATAGACTTCACATTCTAGTGGTGTAAAGACAGTTTATACCTAAGTAAATAAATATATATGTTCCAGTAGGAATAAATGCTAATTTAAAAAAATAAAACAGGGTAATAAAGTAGAGAGCAACATAGGGAGTTGGTGGGGAGGTTGAGCATCTTTAGCTAAGGCAATCTGGAAAAGTCTTTCAGAAGAGGTCATATTTTAATTGAGAGGAAATATATAATGATAAAAATCTATGTATAATTATATTGCATTCATTGAACAAGTAGTTATTGAACTCCTATAATTATCAGGCACTGTGTTAAGGCTCTGAGTATAAAAAAGTGAACAAATACAATATGTCCTGTTGGAGTTTGTAATTAGTGTGAGATACTGGCAAACCATGGATGACAATAAAAATAAACATAAAAGGATATATGCTATGAAGTAAAATGTGTTGGTGGGGGGGGAGATGGAGGCAAAGTAGAGGGAAGTGGAATGCATCCCTCTCCACAGATGCACTGGGAATGCACCAAAAGGTGCAATAAATCCCACAGAGAATCGACTGAACACCAGCAGACGACCTTGGACACCAGAAAGGACCACAAGGATTCTGACACAACCAGTAGGGAGGCATCTATGACAGCTCAAAGAGGGTAAAGTGGCTGAGCTGTGGCAGACAGGAGGGAGTGAGAAACACACAGAGGGTCTGCACCAGAGCTCAGAGTCCACGGACTGAGATGTCTATTCAAAGCTGAATAGAGGGTCAGGGAGTGGGAAAGTGGCAACCAGAGCAGTGGTTCAGGGTGAGAAAAATTGTTGCCAGTAAGGTGACGGACCAAGAGGACAGGAGGGAAGAGGTCCGTGACAAAGAGTGCCCGCCCCTGAGAGCTGCCTGGCCATGATGGCAGCTGGATGCTGCAGGCTCACGGGTGGGGGGAAGGACCCATGGGCATAGCCTCTCTCTCTCTTTTAGCACCTGCAGTGGGAAGTGGAAAAAACCCTGTGGGCCACCTAAGGCACTCAGGGATAACAGGGACCCTCAGGCCCTGGGATGGGGCTAGATTAAAACCCCTTGGAACACCAACAGCAGGGAGGCTGCCAAGAACAAAGGAGCCTGGAGAGAGTTCCAACTCTGAGACATTCTGTTTACACTGAGCCACCAGCACCCCTCTGCAACAGGCACCTCCAAGCCTGACTGAAACAACAGAGCACCACTGCTCACTCACTCCCAGGGGAAGGACCCACTATTGTACCCTCTCCCTCCCAACACAACAACATTTACAGATGAACAATAAAGGAACCTCTGCTGGCCACAGAATAATACAAAAAAGCCAAGGCTGGTAGAAGGACACTTACAGATGAGACTCTAAGGAAACAGAAATATTAGTATCAATTCTATTGAACTGGTCCATTCTGGGATCAGTTCCAGTCTTTTTTTTTATTAATTATGATCTTAGTCCTAAGGGATCTACAAGTTTTACAACATTTTTTATTCTATTTTTTATTCTATGTTTATTTTTAGAATTTTTATATACTTCTATATCCAGCTAAGTTTTTGGTAGTATGGACTATATATCTCACCTACCTTCCTTTCATCTCTATCCTTTATACATTTCTATTCCCTTCTATTTATTTACATATTTCCAGGCACATTACAATCTTCTGTTCCCCTGTCTTCCATCCATTTTTAGTTTATTTTATCTTAACATACAAGCAGCACTATCAAACTGCTCAGACTCCTTGCTCTATTCTCCAGATGACACATAGCCTTGGTATTTAATATTAGGTTTTTGTCTTTATCTTAGTTCTTAGTACAATTGTCTAATTTCATTCTGAGAATCTCCATTCTGTCTGGTGGAACTCTAGCTCTTTTTTACATTTGATCCTAGCTTTCAATAACTCCCTGGATTTGTGTGTATAAGTGTAAGGTGTTATTTGTTTGTTTGTTTGTTTTTGCTTTTCTTTCTGTTTTATTCTGCTTTGGTTTTCAATTTCTGTTGGGTTTCTCTTTGAATATCTGATAGCATACTGGGGTTCTTCTGTCAGGTCTTTCCAGAGCCTTATGTCCTAATGCATTCAGTAATTGTGTGTCTTATACATGTATGTGTTTCCAAGACGTAGTATTTGTTTAACCCAGCACTTGGACAGCAGTCTGGGGCTTGGAGAGTCTTCTATAAACCCCTTTATCACCAGGACAAACAACCACAGAAGTTTGGAATACCACGAGGAAACAAAGAAACACCATGCAGGCAAAGGAGCAGGAAAAAACCCCACAAGACCAAATAAATGAAGAGGAAATAGGAAAAATGCCAGAAAAAGAATCCAGAGTAATGATAGTAAAAATGATATAAAGTCTTGATAACAAAATAGAGAAAGTAGAAGCAACAGTTCATAAGAACTCAGAAGAACTAAAAAATAAATAAACAGCAATGGATAACAAAATAACTGAAATTAAAAATACTATAGATAGTATAACCAGCAGAATGACTGAGGCAGAAGGATGAATAAGTGAGTTGGAAGATAGAATGGGGGAAATAACTGACACAGAGCAAGAAAAAGAAAAAAGAATAAAAAGAATGGAAGCCAGACTCAGAGAACTCATTGATAACATTAAGCATACCAACATTCGAATCACAGGCTTCTCAGAAGAAGAAGAAAAAAAGAAAAGGTCTGAGAAAATACTTGAAGAGGTTACAGTGGAAAACTTCCCCAACATGGGAAAGGAAATAATTAACGAAGACCAAGAAGCACAGAGAGTCCCATACAGAATAGACCCAAGGGGAAATACTCCAAGGCACATATTAATCAAACTAATGACAATTAAACACAAAGAAAAAATTTTAAAAGCAGCAAGAGAAAGGCAACAAATAACATATAAGGGAAAACCCATAAGGATAACATCTCACCTTTCTACAGAAACTCTGCAGGCCAGAAGGGAATGGCAGGATATACTGAAAGTCCTGAAAGAGAGAAACCTACAGCCAAGAATACTCTACCCAGCAAGAATCTCATTCAGATTTGAGGGAGAAATCAAAAGCTTTCCAGACAAGCAAAAGTTAAGAGAATTCAGCACCACCAAACCAGCCTTACAACAATTGCTTAAGGAACTTCTCTAAGTAGGAAACACAAGAAAAGGAAAACACCTACAAATACAAACCCAAAACAATTAAGAAAATGGTAATCAGAACACACATGTCAAGTGTCACCTTAAATGTAAATGGATTAACTGCTCCAACCAAAAGACACAGACTGGCTGAATGGATACACAAACAAGACCCTTCTATATGCTGCCTACAAGAAACCTACTTCAGATCAAGGGATACATACAGACTGAAAGTAAAAGGATGGAAAAAGATATTCCATGCAAATGGAAGTCAAAAGAAAGTTGGAGTAGCAATACTCATATCAGACAAATTAGACTTTAAAGTAAAGTCTATTACAAGAGACAAGGACGGACACTACATAAAGATCAAGGGATCCATCCAAGAAGAACATATCACAATGGTAAATATCTATGCCCCCAACATAGGAGCACCTCAATACATAAGGAAAGTGCTAACAGCCATAAAAGGGGAAATTGAGAGTAACTCAATAAGAGTGGGAGACTTGAACACCCCACTTACATCAAAGGACAGATCATCCAAACAGAAAATAAAGACACACAAGCTTTAAATGACACTTTAGACCATATCAACTTAATTGATATTTATAGGACATTCCATCCAAAAACGACAGAATACACTTTCTTCTTAAGTGTACGTGGAACATTTTCCAGGATAGATCATACCTTGGGTCACAAATCAAACCTTGGAAAACTCAAGAAAATTGAAATCATATCAAACATCTTCTCAAACCACAACCCCATGAGACTAGATATCAATTACAGGAAAAACAACTGGAAAAAATAGAAACACATGGAGGCTAAAAATTCACTATTAAACAACCAGGAAACCTTTAAAGAAATCAAAGAGGAAATCAAAAAATATCTAGAAACACATGACAATGAAGACACAACAACCCAAAACCTATGGGACGCAGCAAAAGCAGTTCTAAGAGGGAAGTTTATAGCAATACAGTCCTACCTTAAGAAACAAGAAAATGTTCGAATAAACAACCTAAACTTACACCTAAAACAATTAGAAAAAGAAGAACAAAGAAACCTCAAAGTGAGCAGAAGGAAAGAAATCATAAAGATAAGAGCAGACATAAATGAAAAAGAAAGGAAGGAAGCAATAGCAAAAATTAATAAAACTAAAAGCTGGTTCTTTGAGAAGATTAACAAAATTGATAAACCATTAGCCAGACTCATCAAGAAAAAAAGGGAGAAGATGCAGATCAACAAATTTAGAAATGAAAAAGGGGAAGTAACAACAGACACCACAGAAATACAAAAGACCATGAGAGACTACTACAAGCAACTATATGCCAATAAATTAGATAACCTAGAATAAATGGGTAAATTCTTATAAAAATACAATCTTCCAAGACTGAACCAGGAAGAAATAGAAACTATGAACAGAACAATCACAAGTACAGAAATTGAGGTAATGATTAAAAATCTCCCAACAAACAAAAACCCAGGGCCAGATGGATTCACGGGCGAATTCTATCAAACATTTAGAGAAGAGCTAACACCTAGCTTTTTAGCCTTCTCAATCTCTTCCAAAATAGAGCAGAAGGCGGAACACTCCCAAACTCATTCTACGAGGCCACCATCATCCTAATACCAAAACTAGGCAAAGATATCACAAAAAAAGAAAATTACAGACCAATATCAATGATGAATATAGATGCAAAAATCCTCAACAAAATACTAGCTAATAGAATACAACAACACATTAAAAAAAATCATACACCATGATCAAGTGGGGTTTATTCCTGGGATGCAAGGATTCTTCAATATATGCAAATCAATCAATGTGATACATCATATCAACAAATTGAAGGATAAAAACCATATGATAATCTCAATAGATGTAGAAAAATCTTTTGACAAAATTCAACATCCATTTATAATAAAAGCTTGCCAGAAAATGGGCACAGAAGGAAATTACTGCAACACTATAAAAGCCATATATGAGAAACCAAAAGAAAACATCATTCTAAATGGGGAAAAACTGAAAGAATTCCCTCTAAGAACAGGAACAAGACAAGGGTGTCCGCTCTCACCATTGTTGTTCAACATAGTTTTGGAAGTTTTAGCCACAGCAATCAGAGAAGAAAACACAATAAAAGGAATCCAGATTGGAAAAAAGGTACAATTGCCACTCTTTGCAGATGACATGATATTATACATAGAAAACCCTAAATATTCTACCAGAAAACTGCTAGCACTAATTGATGAATTTAGTAAAGTGACAGGATACAAAATTAATACACAGAAATCTCTTGCATTCCTATACACTAACAATGAAAGACCAGAAAGAGAAATTATGGAAACACTCCCATTTACCATTGCAACCAAAAGAATAAAATACCTAGGAATAAACCTGCCTAAGGAGGCAAAAGATATGTGTGCAGAAAACTATAGGACACTGATGAAAGAAATCAAAGACGACACAAACAGATGGAGGGACATATCATGTTCCTGGACTGGAAGAATCAACATAGTGAAAATGACTGTACTACCCAAAGCAATTTACAAATTCAATGCAATCCCAATGGCATTTTTCACAGAAGTAGAAAAATAAATCTTATGATTTGTATGGAAACACAAAAGACCCCAAATAGCCAAAGCAATCTTGAGAAGGGAAGATGGAGTTGGTGGAATTAGGATTCCTGTCTTCAAACTGTAGTATAAGGCCATAGTGATCAAGACAGTATGGTACTGGCATAAAAATAGAAAGGAAGATCAATGGAACAGAATAGAGAACTCAGAGATAAAGTCAAGCACATATGGGTATCTTATCTTTGACAGAGGAGGCAAGAATGTACAATGGAAAAAAGACAGCCTCTTCAATAAGTGGTGCTGGGAAAATTGGACAGCAACATATAAAAGAATGAAATTAGAACACTTCCTAACACCATACACAAAAATAAACTCAACATAGGTTAAAGACCTACATGTAAGGCCAGACACTATAAATCTCCTAGAGGAAAACAGAGGCAGAAAGACTCTATGACATCCATCAAAGCAAGATTCTTTTTGACCCATCTCCTAGAATAATGGAAATAAAATCAAGAATAAACAAATGGGACTTAGTGAAATTTTAAAACTTTTACGTAGTTAAAGAAACCATAAACAAGACAAGAAGGCATCCCTCAGAATGGGAAAAAAATAGTTGCCAATGAAACAATGGACAAAGAGTTAACCTCCAAAATATTCAAACAGCTCATGCAGCTTAATACCAAAAAAGCAAATAACCCAATCCATAAATGGGCGGAAGACCTAAATAGACATTTCTCCAATGAAAACATACAGATGGCCAACAAACCCATGAAAAGGTGTTCAACATCACTAATCATTAGAGAAACGCAAGTGAAAGCCACAATGAGGTATCACCTCACAGCAATCAGAATGGCCATCATCACAAAATCTGGAAACAACAAATGTTGGAGAGGGTGTGGAGAAAAGGGAACCCTCCTGCACTGTTTGTGGGAATGTAAGTTGGTACAGCCGCTATGTAAAACAGTTTGGAGGTTCCTTCAAAAACTAAAAATAGAACTCATATGATCCAGTAATCCCACTCCTGGGCATATACCCAGAAAAAACCATAATCCCAAAAGAAACATGTACCATAATGTTTATTGCAGCACTATTTACAATAGCCAGAACATGGAAGCAACCTAACTGCCCATCAACCAATGAATGGATAAAGAAGCTGTGGCATATATATACAATGGAATATTACTCAGCTATAAAAATGAATGAGATGGAACTATGTATAATGAGGTGGATAGACCCTGAGTCTGTCATACAGACTGAAGTAAGTCAGAAATAGAAAAATATATATTGTATGCTAACTTATATATACGGAATCTAAACAAAACAAAATAAAACAAAAAATCGTACTGATGAACCTAGTGACAAGACAAGAATAAGGATGCAGATGCAAAGAACGGGCTGGAGGAAATGGTGTTGGGGGGGACGGGGTGAAGGGGAAGCTGGGACGAAGTGAGAAAGTAGCATAGACATATATATACTACCAACTGTTAAATAGATAACCAGTGGGAAGTTGCTGTATAACAAAGGTAGTTCGGCTCGATGATGGATGATGCCTTGTAGGACTGGGACAGGGAGGGTGGGGGGGAGTCGGGGGAGGGAGGGGATATGGGGATATGTGTATAAATTCAGATGATTGACCTTGGTGCACCTCAAAACTTTGTAGAAGTGTGTAAAGCAATTATATTCCAATAAAAAAATAAAAAATAATGTGTTGGTGTTAGGAAAGCATATAACAACAGCAGCTGAACAAGTCATAGACATGATAATGGAGATGAAAGCTGAAAGAAAACCAAAATGAAAAACACCAAAAAAATGCCAGAGGTTTCACCATGAGTTCACTCTTGAACATACTGTTTCATATGTGACTATCTTATGTTCATTTGTTAATAAGACTGTTGTTTGGGATACAATTATCATCCCAGCATTCCTGACTGAGATTGGCCCAGAAACTGCCCCAAATCAGCTATTATGAGAAAGCATTCATGGGGATTTATGCTATCTGAAACTCCTGTCATTAGGACACTTCTAATCTCAATCTTTTATACTAAGCTCAGGCCCAAATAGTGCCCTAAATTGAGCACAATGGGTCTTGTAGTCCCCAAAATAAAGCTGATCTTTATTTAGAACTTACTACATGTCAGACAATGCTTTAATAATTTTATATGGATTATTTCATACAGTCCTCTCATCAGTCTAATGAGACATAGTATTTTGTCAACCACATTTACATTTAGAGAATCTGAGACTTACAGCAGTGTAATAACCTGGTGAGCAGATAGCAGCAAGGATCCCAGAACTTGTGCTCTTGGCAATTATACTGTTCTGCCTTAATATACAAGTAAAGTCACTGTGCTATTTTAACTTGATACTCAAGTATAGCACAAACAAAAGTTCAATATTTTTTCTGACACCCAAACAATTGCATTCTGAATGTTCTTTTCCTCCTAAAAAGAATGAACACTCACTTCCGCTACTGCCAATTGCTCTTGTACATACTGAAGTTCCAAACACCTACTTATAGGTTAAAACCACCATACTTGCAAGATTTTCCATCTGACCTACATCAAACGCCCACAATCTTTCCAAGAAAACAATACACCATGTCTTTCATCCCATTTTCCATCAAAGTCCAGTTACATTATATAACTCTAGCTAAATCTTATTTCTGTATGTGTAGCATCATTGCTATTTAAAAGCTGAGATTAAGTTTATATTCGCACTTGTGTACCATAATAATGTATTTGTACAACAGAATCTTAACTGTTTTCTTTAAATGACCAATTTTTTATAACAATAGTTGAAAGTGAAGATTTTTTATATTATTAGGAATAATATATTTTCTTTTAATTATAAATTATTTATGAAACATTCTCAAATATGCATAGAGTAATATGGTAGATATGTAGCCACCAACCATATTTAGTAGGTCTCCCATTTTGTCATGCTTACGTTGAGAATGCTCTGTAAATATTTTAAAAGATAAAACATTAGAAATACAGCTAAAGCCCCACTATCATCACCCATCACTTCCACCCCTATTCCTCGGAGGCAAAATACCTTATAGTTGAGCCATATTATACCCATTCATAGTTTTGTAACTTTGCTATACACTGCACTGTGCATAACATTCTGTGATATGTTTTTTTCTTACTTCTTTTTGAGTTGTATCCATATTGTTACCTAGAAAATTCATTCATTAACTAAGACAGCTATATAGTATTCATTTTTATGAATAAGCCACAATTGATTTATCCATTCCTAGAAAGATGGACTGCTAGGTTATTTGCATGTTTTACTATTACCATAAACATCCCTTTACATGTTCCCTTTACATACATGTAAGGGTTTCTCTAGGGAAGATTTCAGGAAGTAGAGCTTCTGAGTCATATAATAATTTCTTTCCATTTTTTATTGAAGTATAGTGGATTTAAAATATTATATTTGTTTCAGGAGTCCAACATAGTAATTCATTATTTTATAGGTTATACTCCTTTTAAAATTATTATAAAATATTGGGTATACTTTTTCTGCTGTGCAATATACCCTTATAGCTTAATTTATACATAGTGCCTTTTAATCTCCTAAGCTTATCTTTCCCCTTCCCCCTTTACTCTCCTTACAAGTAACCACTAGTTGTTCTCTATATCTGTGAGCCTGTTCCTGTTTTGTTATATTCATACATTTGTTTCATTATTTTAGATTCCATAAGGATGTAGTAACATACAGGATATGTGTTTCTCTGCCTTAATTCACTAAGCATAACAGCCTCCAAATCCATATATATATATATATATATATATATATATATATATATATATATGGATTATATATGTATACAGAAGAAGTGATATATGTATTACTTCTGTATCCATTCCTCTTTGATCGAACTTAAATTGCTTCCACATCTTGGCTATTGTAAATAATGTTGCTATGAACGTCGGGGTCCATATGTCAGTGCTTTTGTATTCTTCAGGTATATACCCAGTGGTGGGATTTCTGGATCGTATGTAGCTCTGTCTTTAGTTTTTTGAAGAACCTCAATACTGTTTTTCATAGTGGTTGCACTAATATACATTCTCAAAACAGTGTACTAGGGTTGCCATTTCTCCACACCAAAATTTGTTATCTCTGGTATTTTTGATGATAGCCATAGTGATAGATGTGCTGTGATACCTCATTGTGATTTTGATTTGCATTTCTCTGATGATTAGCAATGCTGAGCATCTTTTCATGTGCCTGTTGGTCATCTGTATGTCTTCTTTTGGAAAAAAGTCTATTCAGGTCATTGCCCATTTTTAATCAAGATTTTTTGTTCGTTTTCATATTGAGTGTATATCTATTTTTATATTTTGGATATTAACCCATTATCTGCCATATCATTTGCAAATATTGATATTTTCTCCCATTCAGTAGGTTGTCTTTCCCTTTGTTGATGGTTTCTTTTATTGTGTGAAAACATTTTGGTTTAATCTAGTCCCATTTGCTTATTTTTGTTTTTGTATGTTTTTCCTTAGGGATCATATCCAAAATAATACAGATGCCATTTGTGTGAAAGAGTGTTATGCTTATGTTCTTTTTTAGGAGCTTTATGGTTTCAGGTTTTACATTTAAATCATTAATCTATTTTGAGTTTATGTTTTTATATTGTGTGAGGAAATGTTCTAATTTCATTATTTTATATGTAGCTGTTCACTTTTCCCTGCAACACATGTTGAAAAGACTTTTCCTCTATTGTATATTCTTGCATCCTCTGTCACAGATTAATTGACTATAGGTGTGTGGATTTCTTTTGGGGCTTTCTATTCTGTTCTATTGATCTAAGTGTCTGTTTTTGTACTAGTACCATACTGTTTTCATTACTGTGACTTTGTAGTATAATCTGAAGTCAGGGAGTATAATACATTCAGTTTTCTTCTTTTGTCTCAAGATTGCTTTGGTAATTTGCATTTTTTGTGATTTTGTGTAAATTTTATGATTATTTGTTCTAGTTATGTGAAAAATGTAATGGGTGTTTTGATAGTGATTGCATTAAATTTGCAGATTGCTTTGTGTAGTATGGACATTTTTAACAATAATTCTTGCAATCCATGGACATGGGACACCTTTACATTTCCTTGTAGCATTGACAATTTCCTTTATTAATGTTTTTATTCTTTTCTGTCTGCTACTCTCATTGGGTGATTTCCATTATTCTATCTTGCAGATCACTTATATGTTCTTCTGTATCACCTTGTTTGCTTTTAATTCCTTCTAGTGTGTTTTCATTTCAGTTATCGTATTCTTCAGTTCCTACTGGTGCTTTTTTAAGAAATATTTTCTAGTTATTTGTTAAACTTCCCAGTATGTTCTTCTATTCCTTTCCCAAGTTCAGTAAATATTCTTATTGCTGATGCTTTGAACTCTCTATCTGGTAAATTATTTACCCAAGTTTCCTAAGGTGTTTTTTCAGGTTTTTTTTTTTTTTTTCTTGTTCTTTCCTTTGAAACATTACTCTGTCTTCTCTTTTTACTTAACTTTATCTCTATAAAATTAAGTGAAACAGTTACCTATCATTGTCCTGAAGGTAGCATTCATATGCAATCTTCATGCGTTCAGTGGCTTTGGTGAGAAAGCTGGACATGAAGTGAGCTTAGATCATGTCTTCTCCTATAGTAAGCCAGCAGCTGTCACCTTGGTGGGAGGTGGAGGAGCTGGAGTCAGGGCCAGATGTAATTCATGCTTCTCCTATGCTCAGTGGCTGTCATGCTTCACTGGGGGAAGGATTGGGGTCCCAATGTGCTGGACCAGAAATACTGAGGTTCTGGTTTGAACTGCTTCCATTCCCTTTAAGCATGAATTTTTCTTCCTCTTGGCAATGGCACCTTTGCCCCAATATGGAGCAGCACTGAAGCAAGAGGGGTTGGGGCAGGCAACCAATGTGATCTAGGGCATGTGCTGAGGCCTCCCTGTCATGTCAGTCAGAATTCCAGACTACTCCCAGTCTGCTGCCTCCATGAGTGTCATTAATGGCCACCTTTTACTGTTGTGATGCATTGCTGGGTGTGAACCAGCTCTGTCTCCCACATGTGAACTCACCTTGGCAACAGCAGTCTTCACCATTGTGAGGAGCTGCACTGGATCTAGAAGGGTTGGGGCATGTGCTGGGATATTTGAAGGAAACCACCCAGATCCCCTGACAGTTTTAATCTTCTTCTTTTGCCTTGTCTCTTGGAGTAACCAAGAATGTAGGTACACTCTTCATGAGTGGAGTTTCAGTTTTTTAGAGCTGTCCTGTTAGTCCTACTTGTTTTCAAACCAGCTAAATGTACTTGTCTTACCAGTGCTAGACCCCAGGGCTGGGGTGCCCAATATGTATTTTGAACCCCTCACTCCCCAGTGGGTATCTCTGAGCCCATGATATCCTCCTCCTCTTCTGTGTCCCCTCCTAGTGGCACAGGTCCCAACCTGATCACTTTTCTTCCCTTCCTACTTGACTCCATGTGCATCTTTCTTTACATCTGTGGTTGCAGAAGAGTCTTTCTGCCACTCTTCACTTTGTTTTCAGAGAGATTTTCTCCACATATAGATACATTTTTGATGTGTTCATTGGGGGGGACATGTGTTCAGCATCCTACTTCAACATTTTGTTCTCCTCTTGTATAATTTTCAATTGAATTGTGTACTTTCTAATTGTTCTCCAAAGTTTTTTTTTTATAAATATTTACACTTCCACAGGCAATATATACTTTCACTGATTCCCCATATTTTCATTAGCACATTGTATTAAAAGATTTAGTTTTGAATGAGTGGGAAAAGGTATCTATTGATTTAGTTTGTATTTCTCCTGTTGCAACTGATGATAAATCACTCTTGAGAGGTTTAATGGCTATCTAGGTTTCTATATATTTATAGCATTAACTTTTGAGGGGTTTTAAATTTTAATCAAATCAAGGCAAATTTTCCCAAAAGACTTATGCAAAATAACAATCTCTTACATATCCTTCCCTATCCATCAACCCCGACTCCAGGAAGCAATGTAGACCTAGTGAAAGTACACATATAGGAGAAGGAGAACTACAGCAAAAGCAAGGTTGAACTACTTGTCCTAATAAAATTACAAGCACTAGTGACACTCGCAGTATCTCAAATTCCCAATGGTAGCAGCCAGACCCAAGTTAAACAGTGATTATAAAACAACACAAAATATTTATCCCTCCCCCCAAAATATTGTTTCATTGTAGGACTGCTAGTGGCAGAGCCCTAGTGATTCTTTAGAAAAATGGACCATTTGAATACACAATGAAGAACTCAAATCTATAAAGCTGAATGATGCAGAGTAGAAAATTATGTGGGTGTGTGTCTCATCTGACTCTCTGCTTCAGAATACTTTTTTCTATCCTAAAAGGTAGAAAACCACCATGGAGAACTCAATCCTCTTCATGGAATGTTTAATGTCAGGAATAGTTAATGCTTATGGTAATGGAGGTGATTTTTTTTTTCAAAAATATATTTGGGCAGTGGAGAGATCCTCTCTAGAATGTTAAGGTGGTATGACAGTGATTCTCCTTTGGCTTTTTTAAAACCTCAAAGAATAAAAAGTGGCATGCTCCTTAAGAAAAGAATGTTAGGTGATTAATATTTTGCAGAGCCAAACAAATGGACTTCTTTTCCTGAACTTACTCCACATACTGGAAGGCTTAGTTAGAGGTAGTACAATGCATTTCTATACACTAACAATGAAAAATCAGAAAGAGAAATTAAGAAAAATTCCCATTTACCATTGCAACAAAAGGAATAAAATACCTAGGAATATACCTACCTAAGTAGGGAAAAGACCTGTATGAAGAAAATTATAAAACCCTAATGAAAGAAATCAAAGATGATACAAACAGATGGAGAGATATACCATGTTCCTGGATTGGAAGAATCAACATTGTGAAAATGACTATACTACCTAAAACAATCTACAGATTCAATGCAATCCCTATCAAATTACCAATGACATTTTTCAACAACACTAAAACAAAAAATTATAGAATTTGTATGGAAACACAAAAGACCCCAAATAGCTAAAGTAATCTTGAGAAGGAAAGATGGAGTTGGTGGAATTAGGCTCCCTGAATTCAGACTATACTACAAAGCTACAGTCCTCAAGAGAGTATGTATGGTACTGGCACAAAAACAGAAATGTAGATCAATGGAACAGGATAGAAAGCCCAGAGATAAACCCACATACATATGGTCACCATATCTTTGACAAAGGAGGCAAGAATATACAATGGAGAAAAAGGCTCTTCAATAAATGTTGCCAGGAAAACTAGACAGCTACATGTAAAAGAATGAAATTTGAACACTCCTTAATGCCATACACAAAAATAAACTCAAAATGGACTAAAGACCTAAATGTTAGGCCAGACACTCTGAAACTCTTAGAGGAAAACATAGGCAGAAAACTCTATGACATAAATGACAGCAATATCCTTTTTGACCCACTTCCTAGAGTAATGGAAATAAATACAAAAGTAAGCAAATGGGCCCTCATGAAACTTATAAGCTTTTGCACAGCAAAAGCAATGATAAATAAGACAAAAAGACAACCCTCATAATGGGAGAAAATATTTGCAAAAGAAACAACCGACAGGATTAATCTCCAAAATATATAACCAGCTCATGCAGCTCAATATCAAAAAAAAAAAAAAAAAAAAAAAAAAAAAAACAGCCCAATCCAAAAATGGGCAGAAGACTTAAATAGAGATTTGTCCAAAGAAGACATATAGATGGCCAACAAGCACATGAAAAAATGCTGAACATCACTAATCATTAGAGAAATGCAAATCAAAACCACAATGAGGTATCACCTTACACCAGTCAGAATAGCCATCATCAAAAAATCTTGAAACAATAAATGCTGGAGAGGGTGTGGAGAAAAGGGAACCCTCCCTCACTGTTAGTGGGACTGTAAATTGATACAGCCACTATAGAAAACAGTATGGAAATTCCTCAGAAAACTCAAAACGGAACTACCATATGACCCAGGAACTCCACTCCTGGGCATATACCCTGAGAAAAACCATAATTCAAATGTTCATTGTGGCACCATTTACAGTAGCTAGGACATGGAAGCAACCCAAATGCCCATCAACAGATGAATGGATAAAGAAGATGTGGCACATATATGCAATGGAATATTACTCAGCCATAAAAAGGAATGGAATTGAGATATTTGTAGTGAGGTGGATGGACCTAGACTCTGTCAAACAGAGTGAAGTAATTCAGAAAGGGAAAAACAAATACCATATGCTAATGCATATATCTAGAATCTAAAAAATGGTAGTGATGAACCCACTTGTAGGGCAAGAATAAAGACACAGATGTTGAAAACATATTTGAGGCTGGGGTGGGGAATGGAAGGGGAAGTTGGGCCTAAGTGAGAGTGTAGCATTGACATATATACACCACCAAATGTAAAATAGATGGCTAGTAAGAAGCTGCTACATAACACAGGGAGATCAATTGAATAGTTAGTGATGACCTAGAGGGGTGGAATAGGGAGGGTGGAAAGGAGTCATGGGAGGGAGGGGATATGGGGATATATGTATAAATACAGCTGATTCACTTTGCTGTATGGTGGAAACTGGCACAGCAAAGTAAAGCAATTATACTCCATTAAAGATCTGGAAAAAAAAAAAGTACATTCCAATATTACACAAGAGCAAGAAAAGGGAAGCTTGTGCATGTTCGTCATGTGACTACCTCCCCTAGTGAAGAAAACTCCCCAAAAGGGATGTAAAGAACACATAGAACAAACAGATAGGTCTCCCTTTAAGAACACCATACGGTTATCACTGTTAAGTCACATGGTCAAACACAATGAGATTGGTGGTGTATCTAGCCCTCCTGCTTTAGAGTATAAATCCTATTTGTCCAATTCCCCCACTCCCAAACACTAAAGGAATGGATGTAATTGGACTGATCATTTTTAAATTTTAAATAAAATTTATAAATAATAAATAAATAAAATTTCACAAACACTTCAATTATCAAAAATCATCTCTTGATTCAGAAGTTATTAAAAATATATATTCTGTGTCTTGTGTCATAAATTAGTTTTCATCATAAATAGTCCTACCCCTTCAGGAGTATTTTTTCATTACTTTTAGTGTAAAAATAATTTGATAAAAATTAGATGATAACTTTTTATTGATGGTTAAAATCATAAACGTAAATATTAATTATTAAAGTGCTCTAGAAAGAAACCTGGGCATGGTGAGGGAGTTCTAGTACTTATCTTTGGTAAGTCATTTCACCTCTATGAAGTTTTATCCACTAATTAGGTTAGACAAGATGATCTTTAGGGACTAACCTAAACGCTTAACATTCTACAATCTTTTTACACTTTAGGACTTATTATCTACTGTGCTGTAAAAGAACGATGTTCTTGGGTATTTCTTAGCATTGAGAGAGCGGATTTATACTCTAAAAGGCTCTGAACTGATAGTTTTTTAAGTTATTCTAATTTCTTTCACTTCTTTTATTTTCTTTCTTTTTTTTCCCATTAGCAGTTATTTCTCAGTGCAATTTTAACACTTTCTTAAATTATACAAAATTCTTTGAGTGGTAATCTCATAATCACTTAATCACTTTCTCATAAAAGCTATTTCATGATACTTGATACTGCTATTTCCTGCTCATTTCCCATTTTTTTATTCCTGTGTCCTAAAGGAAGGTGACAGCTGATATTACTAAAATTCTAATGTCTAGCTGAGTGGATTACCAATATATTGGCAAAGCTATTTCACCTCTTCTGATCCCAGCACCTCAAATTTTTATTTCCTTATTTTCTACAAGATTTTACAAGTTCTTCCAAGTTTTAGTGGTTTAAATTCTTTTGTAAAAACTAATCAATTTACATAGTTAACCCCTCCTTTATGCCCCTTAATATCTGAAAGGACATTCAGTTACAGGTCATTACAGAAATAAAACAACACTATTAGACAGTTACAAATGCATATGGAAGCCAAAGACTGGTACAACATAGTTTTTGTTGATTTGCTTTACTTTTCCTATTGTATGTGCTTTCAATTGCTGTGAAACAAATTATCACAAACTTGGCAACGTAAAACTATATCCATTTGTTATCTAAAGAGTTTTCAGGTTAGATGTCCAGGCAATCTTCACTGGATTCCCTTGCTTAGGCTATCACAATGCTGAAATTCAGGTACCAACTAGGCTGAGCTATTATGTAAAGGTTATGAGAAAGTATCTGGTTCCAAGCTCATCCAGGTTATTGTCAGAATTTAGTTTCTTGTAGGACTGAGGTTCCTGTTTGCTTGCTGGCTCTCAGCCAAGGAATTCTTTTAGTTCCTAGAAGCCATAACCAGGTCATGCCCTCTGGCTCCCTTCATCTCAGATCATGTAAAAACGTGTTAAATCTTTCTCACTTTTAGAATCACTTTGACTTCCTTTTCTGCTACCTACTGGAGAAACCTTTCTGCTGTTAAAGTACTCATGTGATTAGATTAAGGGCCACTGGATAATATTCCTATCTGATCAGTAACTGATCTAAAATAATACAGCTGCCATGTAATATAATCACTGGACACTGGAGTAATTCCAGGTGGCAAAGGTCATGGGATCCATCTTATAATTCTGTCTACCACACACATTGAAATATTATACCTTGGATCAACACCTAAGGGTTCTTTCTCTCTGGTCTCCCTTCTGTTTTGTTCTGTTTTTGTTTGTTTGGTTGGTTTTGTATACCCCTATCCACTGGGGTTCTGACTCATTTTTCCAGGCAAGCTCATTCTTGCAACAAGTAATGAAGTTAAGATCATGAAAGCCATGAACCCTGCCTCCATTCTGGGAAGTCAGTAGTAGACCATGAAGACAATAATAACTTCCCCAGGAGTAGGTTTAGAGCTTTCAAGGTTCTTCAGAATGGGTCATGTTTAAGACAAAAAAGCCTTATTCTTGAAAATACTAATTTCCTATTATATCATAACCATAAGGTTTCATGATGCTAAAATTATTACCATATCATATGCCAGGTGAGAGGAAGAAAATTAGCAAAGGAGTTGATGGAAACAGAAAACCCACAGAATTTGCATTCAAAGTTTCCTTAGATAAAAACAATTGGACATAGTTTCATAGTCAAAGCACTATAGAAATTACCCATGTTGAGTGCTTTTCCTCTTTCCATTATTTTTTGAGGTTGTGCCATATTATTGCAACATCTAGGTAATGTGTATAAAGCTTTGTCATTCTTTACATGTATAGGATTACATTTATCGCAGAAAGCTCCTTTTATATCATCACTGATTTCCTGGGTAATTTTCAATTATTTTTAACCTGAATTTTTACCTGGCATTAAGTTTCTATGTATACATGATGAAAATGTTCATGAAGTATCATTTATACTCATAAGCATGAGTAGAGCTTTATGTTGAGCGCCAAAACACATTAGTTAATATTTTATTTCCTTTTTTTAAAATACAAATTCCCCAGTCAAATAGGTTCTTGGTACTTTGTTGGAATAGCCTCTCTCCAAGAACTCTTCAGATTATTAAAGATATGGGACAAGAACACTAACTGTATAATTATAAAAGTAATTAATATAAAACAACTTTATGTCAGTGATTAATATATGAATTTCATAGTTCTACCTTTTACCCTGCTTCTAATCTTGTGCATGCTATCATAATGCATGAAAATATAAGAATTCTTTCCATCCAAATTTATCCTGATATTGTGCCTTCCCAATTCCCTCATTTTGATACCCACATGACCCTTCTTTCTATCTTTCTGGAATTAGTTGTTGTGTTATTAAATTCTGCCTGTCTTAGTTGCTTCCCTACTTTCCCCCCTTGACTCACTAAAAGTGAGATTTCACTGATTTTGCAGGGGAAAAGGAAATTGACTTCTTCTGTGTGGAATTTTCTATTTTAAAATTTCTTTCCCAGCCATCTCCAGTCTATTGTTTCATGGTTAGACAGCATATAGTCACCAGTCTATACTGATGACCATTTCTCTCTAAACAATGTCTAGATTCCTTTCCCATGGCACCTCACCTAGTGCATACCCTTGGATTTGTAGTTTACAGCTTATATTGGTATCATAACTTATGTGTTGTAAGGAACAGTTTTGGACTAACAAAATTTACATGATGTTAACCACCAAAATAAAAACAACAAAGTAACCCAATTCTCTGAATATTTTTGTTTGGGTATAGGGAACATCTCTGAACTTCTGTTTTATCTGTTTTCTCAAGGTGTGAGGCATTGTGTGGGTAGAATCACTGTTTTAATACTTAAAATTATCAACTTATTTTATGTGACCACATTTTATCTTTAATTTTCTCAAAAATAAATGCTTGTGAATTACTCATGTGTCTGTTAGAACAAATACAATGTTGGTCCAGAAGCCATTCACTTGTCTTTCTGTGCTACATAGAGTTAATACATGTATATGCTTGAGCATATGAAAGCATAAGCATTGCTTGTATTAAGTACAAAGTTAAAATGTATTATATAATAATAAAATGTATTATATTAACCTGAACTCTAACCATAACCCTAAATGTCCATCAACAGAGGAATGGATAAAGAAGATTTGCTACATATATACAATGGAATATTACTCAGCCATATAAGGAATGAAATAGTGCCATTTGCAGAGATGTGGATGGACCCAGAGGTTGTCATACAGAGAGAAGTAAGTCAAAAAGAGAAAAACAAATATTGTATCATATCACATATGTGGAATCTAGAAAAATGGTATAGATGAACTTATTTGCAAGGCAGAAATAGAGTCACAGATGAAGAGAACAAACTTATAGTTACCAAGGGGGGGAGGGGGGGTGGGAAGAACTAGGAGATTGGGATTGATATAAATACACTGCTATGTATAGAATAGATAAATCATGAGACCCTACTGTGTAGCACAGGGAACTCTACCTAATGTTCTGTTGTGAACTAAAAGGGAAGGAAATCTAAAAATGAGTGGATATATGTATAAGTATAACTGATTCACTTTGCTGTACAGCAGAAACTAATGCAGCATTTTAAAGCAATTATACTCCAATTAAAAAAATAAATAAAATAAAATGTAGTATATTAAGTGTATTATTAATTCTTATAATATTAATAATGTTAATTACAAAATAATTAATAATGTGTATAATTAAAGGTGGCAAATGCATGAATTAATAAATTATATTGCAATAATAAATGGTATATTCCTGTTGTATATATATTCCTTATCAATGCCTATAATTTCTGTTAGTGTCAAGGAGCTGACTTTGAAATAAAAAGAAATCAATCTGTGCATGAATAAGGCCTGAAGTATATTCAGTTCTGGAAAGAACATGTAGAAATATAGTGTAGAAACATATATTGGGAATTTACACAATCATAATTATACATTTCTCATATATTTTCTCTCTATTTGTTCTTCCATGCACTTTTTAAACAATTCTAGTTGGAATGTAAATTTCATCTGAAATGTGTTCCCTAAGTAGCCCAGAATCATTGTAATTTCAGTGTAAGTAAACTTGGAAAGCTAGGTCCTAAATTTTTTTATGACCCTATTTTTAAAATACTAAAATCAAAAGCAGAGACACCTTTACTTTTCATCACCAGTATCAAGCTTATTATGTAGGGCAACCAGAGGATATTTTAAATAACTTCATTTGAGAACAGAGCTGTTCAATTTCTCAGGCTCCACATGCAGACATTCAAAATAAACAAAAATGCAAATATCTTGACAACTTTTGAAGAGATGACTTTCCCATTAATGTGAAGAGATTAAGGAACAATATTCCAACTTCAAACCAAGACATAACAATATTAAAATCACTAAATGGGGAAATTTGCTACATCTAATTCTAAACCCTCCTCAAACTTTAATAGTTATGAGCTACATAACCTCTGCCTTTATACAACAAGATTCCAAGAGCATTAAATGTGTAAGCTTCTGTTGAAAGAAAATACAACCAAGCCATTGTGAATCTGTAACAATGCATGCAGCCAAGCTGAAGTGGTTCTGAATTTTAAGCATGAAAGAAATAAGCTGTTGGAAGAACTTATTCTAGTGGCAACATAGAAAACCATAATGTAGAAATTGTTTCTTGCATTTGTCTCAGTAAAATGATCTTTGCTAATGTTCATTATATGTATCATAGCAAATTTGTTTTTAAAGATTCATAGGATATTACTTTTAATGTCACTTGAGAAGAAGCATGAGTGAACTGCAAGCAATTTATAAAAACACATGTGATTAACCTAGTGGCAAGGAAAGAATAAAGATACAGATGTGGAGAATGGACTTGAGGACACAGAGGCGAAGGGGAAGCTGGGACTAAGTGAGAGAGTAGCAATGGCATATATACACTGCCAAATGTAAAATAGAAGGCTAGTAGGAAGCACAGGGAGATCAATTTGATGCTTGGTGATGACCTAGAGGGGTGGGATGGGGAGAGTGGGAGGGAGAGGCATGAGGGAGGGGATATGGGGATATATGTATAACTACAGCTGATTCACTTTGTTGTACAGTGGAAAGTGACACAACATTGTAAAGCAATTATGCTCCAATAAAGATCTGAAGAAAAAAATGGGCAAATAATATGAATAGGTAATATACAAATTAATAAATACAAGTCAACAATTACTACTGTAGAATTTTCAACTTTATTGATAATCAAATGAAATAAAACACTACTTTATAATTTTGAATATCACATTAAAAAACACATATGTGAAATAAACCCTATCATGAATTTCTGCCCAGTCTTAAGAAAGTAATGATAATTTGAAATACTAAAACACTTTTTCAAAAAATCACCAAAACTATTTGAAATTTATTGTCACTTAAGCATACTTACAAACTGTCTTAGAAGGTGAATATGATAAGGACAGATGACCATCAAAGATTCAGATTCCTTTTCATACTGTAGATGTGCTGCTAGGGACTATATCACCAGCTCTCCCTCGCATCTAGGTGGAGATATGTAACTGGCTCTGACTCACTGAATAAGAATAGAAACTCTTCGTATAACTTCCAATCCAATGTAGTTGAATATCCACTGAGCCTTTCCCAAGCTCTCTTCCATTTCCATGGTGATCTTGGACACCATGTATTGAGGATAACTCATCACAACATGGAAGAAAGCTGGAGGGTTCTCTGACTCACCTTTGGAGAAGAGATGCTCAGGTAAGTTAGCTAATCCAAAGTTTTCATGAGGAAGAGATAAAACTCAATGGTTAAACCAAAAATATTGGAGCTGTTTGTTAAAACAATTAAACTACCCTGAATAATATAGTGACCCAGGAGTGAGTAGGGAGGTAGAAAGAGGAACTACCTTAAATTTAAAATATGCAGTGAAGTAATTGGTATAAAAATGTTTAAAATCTTTAAAGTACTTAACAGATGTGAAGAATTTGTATTATCAATATACAACACAACTAATGCTCTCAAATAACCAAGTATATATAAGGAAATTTAATTTTACTGATTTGTTATATATCTGTCACTGCAAATTAAAAAATAATTTGAATTAATTCAAGGAAAAACATAATCAGCTCATAAAAGAGAAACCACTCAGGTTTTCCTTGGAGGTCCAGTGATTAAGACACTGTGCTTACAATGCAGGAGGTGCTAGTTCAATTCCTGCTTGGGGAACTAAGAGCCCACATGCTATGTGTTGTGACCACAAAATAAATAAATAAATAAATAAATAAATAAATAAATAAATAAATAAATAAACATCACTCATGCTTTGTCACTTAGCCAAAGTGAAATAAAAAACATTTTAAAAATGTGATCTCTTTGATTTTATAATACTTAATGAAGAAAATGTGCTATACTAAAAATGATACCCACCTGAGACAAATAGGAAAATATGTGGACAATGTACAAATAGATGCCTTTCCTAACCATGTATTTTGTTTAAAAAAATGCAATGCAAGGAGTTGGTGAAATATGGATTCTAACTTTGGCTCTTGACTAAGTCACCTTTGTCACTTTTCCTTCTGGATATGTTTTATCACCTGCAAAATAAACTGGTTAGACAATATGTCCTCAAAAGTCTATTCTAGTTCTAAAATATTTATATTTTTCTGTCATTTGTAGAGTTATCCACCTTGTTAGACAAAATAATGACACTTTCTAAAAATAAGTATATTTTCTTCTGAGTGATCATTGTATAGAAAAAGAGATCATAGGAAAAGTGAAAAGTGAGACTTTCCTTACTTCCTCATTCTGCTTATTCCTTTGGTCTCAAAATGATATTCCACCTTTCTGTCTCTAATAAAATTACTATCACACATGGCTTATTATATGATTCTGTAAATGAAGCCTAAAGAAAAATTGGCATTATAAATTATTATGTACTTATGGTATGTAAGGCAACAACAAACACTCAACACAACATCATCTCATTTGATAATAACAGCCCTATAACATGCCCGTTAATATTATCCTAACTTTAACAATAAAGCAACTGAGGTCTCCAAAGGTTAAGTATCTGCTTAAGATAATACACAGCTAGTAAGTAAGTGAGAAAGAATTTAAATCCAAATCCTTTGGCTCTTTTATTAAAAATAAACACAAAATATAGAAAAGCTAGTATCCAGTGTATGGTATATAAACAGGTACAGTAAGTCCCCTACACGCGATCAAGTTCCATTCTGAGAGTGCTTTTGTAAATCCAACAAAGTTAGCCTAGATACCCAACTAACACAATCAGCTATATAGTACTGTGCTGTAATAGGTTTATAATACTTTTTGCACAAATAATACACAAAAAACAAACACAAAAAATGAAAACATTTTTAATCTTACAGTACAGTACGTTAAAAAGTACAGTAGTACACTATGAATAGCTGGCATACAGGGGCTGGCATCAAGTTAACAGGCAAGAAGAGTTACTGACTGGAGAAGGGAGAGGAGGTGGGAGAGGGTAGAGCTTAAGGATCATCAGCAATAGGAGATGGAGCACAAGCTGCAATTTCACTCATGCATGATGTTGATGGCACAGGTTCTGGTTCCTTGCTGGATTCAATTCTATCTACTCTCTTGAAAAAATGTTCCAGTGATGTCTGGGTAGTAGCTCTTTCCTGCTCTTGAAATAAATATATTGTACTACTGTACTCTATACAGTACTGTACAGTAAAGTACATAAAAGCAGATCCACTTGTAGAGGATGCAGGCATGTGACAGATACCTGAACTAACTTATATGATTGGACATGTGAACACATGTTCACAACTTTGAAAGTTCAAAACTTGAAGGTTTGTATGTAGGGAAATTACTGTATGTGTTTCTAAATATAGCTATATATTTACATATCTATCTGTATATATCTAATTATCACCATTGATGTAGATATATAGATATATTTAATAGAGTATAGTAAAAATAAATAAAAAGCACATGGAATTGTTTTTGGGTGCTCCTTCTTGTCCTGAATATGATTTTCTGGATTCTCAAAGCATTATTTGAATACTTCCTTCAAAATTCCAAAGTATAGACAGACATTCTCTACTAAATATGGCTGATTAATGGGAGGAAAAGCCAAGATTCAGGGACCATTCCTCCCAAATAGTATAAACAGTAGTCTCTCTATTGATTGGTACTAGCAAGATTAGCTTTAGGAAGGCCAACATTATGGCCACAGTATCCAGAGCAGAATAGAGTTAGCATGCAGGATTAGGTAGCCTCAGTTAAATGACAATTGTCCACTAAGAAGAATATAGGTAAATTGCTTGCTTACTATGTTTCTGGCAAAATTCACAGTATCCACCTGCACTTATGGTCAACAGTCTAAGTTAACATGAAATCTAGAGGTCATTACTTCACCAAGCAGCATGCAGGATGAGCACATAAATTGGAAAAAAAAAGAAAAAAGAAAAACACATTGAAGAGGGTAAGAAGAACAGTTTACCTGAGTCACCTCTTCCCCAAGCACAGAGATTCCCTCTGCCCTGGAACACTCCCTTGGAGAAAATGAGTGAGGTGAGCCTCCAAATTCACCGCACACTCAAACTCTAGTCCTGCCCAGTGGACCTAGCATCAGAATGGCCCCTTTGTATCCGGATTTCAGCTCACAACAGCAGTCCTTGTCACCAGGCTGATACATGCTGACTTAACCTCAAGGCCTACCTTAGAGTCAGATAAGCCCATGTGGACTTTGGTTTCAGGCTCACATTAGGTCAATCTCCACAAACCAAGGTGCAGTCTGTCCCAGTACCAGGTCACACAAATGGACCCAGACTCCAGGCCCACCCTTATGAACTCAGGCTCTAGATATGCCTCTGGTTCAAGACTAACCACCAAGGACTCAGACACCAGGACTGTCCCAGTGTTAGGCTGGCATCTGTGGACTAGGCACCAGACATACCCATGAACCCAGGAACCAAAAAATGTCTCAGTAGACCTTGATGAGAGGCCAGCCCATGTGGACTCAAGAACTCACTCACACATGGACCAGTGCAAAAAATTTGCCTGCCCAGAGACTTGGCAACATGTATGCCTACCCAGGGACCATGACAACAGGCCCTTCTACAGCCACCACCCACAAACTTATCCAGAATCTCCAGACAGGCTGTTTAGGGAAGAGCTTTCCCTGACAAAGCCAGTCTATAAAGACTAAAAGAGGTGGCAACATTTTCAAAACAGCATACACCAATTTTTTACAAGGGCCATTAACTATCAGAGAAACATTATGCCACCTAATGAAAAAACAAACAAACAAACAAAACTAAAGCATTAGTAACTGATCCTGAATAAATGGAATTCTATGAATTGCCTGAAAAAGAATCCAAGATATTTTCTTAAAGGAGCTCATCAAACTACAAGAGAACACAGACAGACAATTAAATGAAATCAGTAAAACAATACATGAACAAAATGAAAATTTAATCAAAGATAGCAACCATAAAAAATAAATTCTGGAGGTAAAGAACATTATTAATGAACTGAAAAATTTAGTAGAGAGGTTCAACAGCAGACTTAATCATGCAGAGGAAAAAAGTTAGTGAGCACAAAGACAGATTATTTTAACTTACCCAGTCACAGGAGAAAAATAATGAAAAAGAATAAAGAAAGCCTACAGGAGTTATGGAACATCATGCAGCAAAACAATATACACTATGAAAATTTCAGAAGGAGCAGAAAAAGAAAAAGTGTCACAAATCTTATTTAAAGAAACAACTACAGAAAACTTTCCAAATCTGGGAAAAACCTCCAAATAGGAGGAATCTAAAGAAGTCTACACAAAGACACATTATAATCAAATTGTAAAATGTCAAAGACAAAGAGACAATGTTGAAATCACCAAGAGAAAAGTGACTTTCACATACAAAGTGACCTCTGTTAGACTGTTAGTGATTTCTCAGCAGAAATCTTTCATGTTAGAAGAGAGTGGAATGATATATTCAAAATATTTGAAAGAAAAAGAAAAAACTTGCAACAAGAATGCTTTATGGCACAAAGCTGTCCTACAGAAATAAAAGTTAGATGAAGACTTTCCCAGACAAAGAAAATCTGTGGGAGTTCATCACCATTAGACCTATCTTACAAAAAATTCTGGAAAAAGTTATTCAAATTGAAATTTAAAAGAGGCTATTTAGCAACATGTAAACATATGGAAATATAAAACCTACTGGTAAAGGTAAGAATATAGTAAAATCTAGAATAATGTTGTAATGATGGTACATAAATCACATTTATCTCAAGTATAAAAATCAAAAGACAAACACATTTAAAGTATTGCTTCAGTAGTTTGTTGATGAATACACAATACAAAAGAATGTAAATTTTAACATAAAATATATAGACTGTGAAAAAAGAGAAGCAACATATAGAATTTTTGTATGTGATTGTGATAAGTTATTATCATCTTAGACTGTTATATTTTCTGTAAGCCTTTGGGGAATTACAAAGAAAAAACTTAGTAGATACACAAAATATAAAAAGAAAGAAATCAGAGCATACACTACAAAAAATATTCAAATCACAAAGAAAAATAGCATAGAAGGACAAAAGAACAAAGAAAATGCAAAAGAGTCAGAAAACAACAAAATGGCAATATTATGTCCTTACCTTTTGATAATTACTTAAATATAAATGGTTTAGATTCTCCAATCAAGTGACACACACTAGCTGAATGGATAAAAATAAACAAGATCCAACTATATGCTGCCTATAAGAAACTCACTTCACCTTTAAGAATACCCATAGGATGAAAGTGAAAGAATGTAAAAAACATTCCCATCAAATGGTAGCCTAAAGAGGGTAGAAATGGCTATATTTACATGTGATGAAACAGATTTTAAGTCAAAAATTGTCATGAGACAAGGTAAGTTATTATATAATGATAAATGGGTCAATTCATCAAGAGAATACAACTGTAAATATACATATGTATGTTTGTGTGTGTGTGTGTGTGTGTGCACACATGCTAAACATAGGATCACCTAAATGTATATAGTAAATATTAACAGAACTTAAGGGGAAATAGATGGTGATATAATGATAACAAGGGACTCTAATACCTCATTTTAAATAATGGAAAGTTTATCTAGGCAGAAAATCAATAAGGAAACAGTAGATTAGATCAATCCTATAGACCAAATGTATAATGCACATATCAGAACATGCCATCAAACAGCAGCAGAATGCACATTCTTCTTCAGTACACATGGACCATATTCCAGGATGAATCATATGTTAGGCCACAAAAAGTTCCAACAAATTTAAGAAAATTGAAATCATATCAAGTATTTTTATGAAAAGAATGGTAGAAATTAACAACAAAATTAATAACAAAAGGAAAAGTGGAAAATTCATAAATATGTGGCAATTAAAGACCATATTCCTGAACAACCAGTAAGTCAAAGAAGAAATTTAAAAAATTTTGATACAAACCATAATAGAAACACACCATAAAATGTATGAGATGTTACAAAAGCAATTCTAAGAGGGCAGTTTATAGTGATAAATACCCACATTATGAAAAAAGAGAGAGGTATGTCAGCATCATAGCACTGTAAGATGCTTCCTTTGTCTCTCTGCTTCAATCTACAACCAGTAAAACATCCATAACATAACAAAGGTGTCTCTGTCCAACACACCAAGATGCTAGAGAAATATACACATTTGTACATCTAAAGGTGTGTTGACAGGAACACATAGAGGAAGTGGGACCAGAGGAACAGCAGAGATGATACCTGCATTGCTGGATCCCCGGTCATGGCAGATGAGCCTGAAGCCCCAGAGAACCTAGTAGCAGAAGGGAAATTGTGCATAATTTCAACCTCCTGACTGTAGTGATGCACATGACAACACGGAACTGTAGAGCAGCAGCAGTGGAGTCTGAGACTACAGGCCTCTAGCTGTAAAGATGTCTGCAACTCTGGCCTCCTACCCAGCATTAGTGCCTGCAAACCTAGCAACCCCAGGAGTGGCAGAGGCACCCATGACCCTGGATGCCCCCAGCCTCCACCCTATTGTGGCAGAGTCAGTGACCCAGGAGGCCATGGACACGGTAGAGGCACCAAACATCCTGGTGCTCTAGGTGACAGTGACATCAGTAGTGTCACCAGTGGCAACAAGGGACCAGAGACGCTGGAGACACAAGCAGCAACAAAATGGACACCAGGCAACACTTCTGGAAGAAGTGGTGGAGGGAGGAAGGTATGAATTCTCAAATATAAACAGAGTCAGCTCAGGTAAGAGAAATAAAAAACTTGTGCTATAGCACCACCTACTGAAAAAAACAACAAAAAAAGTAATTTAATTTTGAACTTCTTGAAGCTTTGAAATTAAACTTAAAAAAAAAAAGAAAAAAAGAAAAGTTTTGCCTAAGAAGTGTAAATACAACCTCGCATGAACTAGCAGGAGAGCAACTCATTAAATACCATAAAAAATCTTGTAAAATGGTATCAGAAAAGAAAGTGACAATTCTCCAGAAACCAAACTTAAAATCATGGAATATTGTGATCTGATAGAGAATACAAAATAGCTGTCATAAAGAAACACGGTGAACCAGAGATGCCCAGATTTCCCATGGGTTTCCCCATCTGCTACAAATAGTAACAAAGGCTGGTACTTTCAGAGTGCTCACTAACTCCATGTTAGGCACTTCACAAGCATTGTGTTTTGTTACCTCCATCAAGCTCTGAAGCAGGTGCCACTATGACCTCCATTCAGAGAAAAGGAATATGAGGCTCTGAGATGTCAAGCAACTTGCTCAAAGTCACACAGCTACTGAATGGGCCTCTGCAAAATGCGAGAACTTTAATACCAAACAAACATTACTGTGAGGGTAGCTGGTAACAACAATGAGTGACAACCGTGGGTAAAGACTTCCCAAACACAATTGTGTGATGGTGACCAGCGGGCAGCCCAGCTCTACAGGCAAACATCATTCTTTGTGCTTCTGATTGAGGAGATGCATCAGGAATATATCAAAAGATGCAATAACTCCCACAAAAAACCAGCTGAACTAGCAGAAGACCTTGGACCGAGAAAGGACTGCAAAGATCCCGATATAACTGGGTAGGACAGAGGGGAAAATAAAAAAAAGGAGAAAGAGGAGGAGAAGAAAGGAAAGGAATGGGTCCTACATCCTGGGGGCATGGGGAGCTGAAACAGAGGAGATATTGCCGAATTCTGGGAAACCACCTTATTTGATGGGGAAACCCCTGCTCCAACAGGGAATTTGATTGGGTCAGAAGGAAGGCATTTGGGACTGTTCAAAGAGGGTGAAGCAGCTGTTCCGTGGCAGATGGGAAAGAGAGAAACACACTGAGGGTCCATACCATGGATCTGCATGTCCTGGAGTGAGATGTGGGTTCCCAGCTGTATATGGGGTCTGGGAGCTGGAACGGGGGAACTGGAGAACTGGTACATGGTGAGAAACATTGCTGGCTGTGGGGAGACAGACTGAGGGGACAGGAAGGAAGAAATCTACAGCAGAGAATGCCTACCACAGAAAGTTGGGTGGCCTGGTGTTGGAGCACTACTGCTGACTCACAAACAGTGGGGATGAGCCACTGTTGTAACCTCTCTTTTGGCACCTGTGACAAAAGGTGGCCCCCTCTGGGCCTGGCTGTCACAGTTGACAAGGGATAGAAAAAGTCCCCTGGTGGGGCTGACCTGTTGTGCCTGTGGCTGAGAGACAGAAGAAGTCTGCAGAGAAGGACATCTTTGAGGACATTCCTATTACTCCTGAGCCCACCAGCTTCCCTCTGAAATTGGTGCTGCCACCACCACCAGGGCTCCCGCAATGCAGGCAGGGTGCTACTGTTAGCACACATGCAGGGTACGGAGCCACTATTGTACCCTCTTTCTCCCCACACAATGGTGCCTACAGATGAAAAATAAAGGAAGCTCTCCTGGTCACAGAGTAATACAAAAAGCCCCCAAGGGATGCCCAACAGGCACCTTGCACCAGGAACCAGTAAAACACAACACTAAAGCCAGATTCCCTACAATAGCAGTGGCTGGCATCCCTGCATATTTGGCATAATACCTGGGGCTCCTGCGATCCAAGCAGGGTGCTACTGTTGAATCGCATGCAGGGAGAGGAGCCACTATCAAACCTCTCTCTCCCCACACACCTGCATCTGAAGATGAACAATAGAGAAAACCCTCCCTGAGGCAGACCCAAAGAGCTCCAAAGCAGCCTCAGGACCAGACCCTGGAAGTTAGACAACATGAAGAAGCAGGGACAAAACCAAAGCTCAACATGAGGGACAGGCAGACTAAGGAAGAGGTTCTAAAATCTTTCCATCAGATATACATGCTGCAGAATAAATCCCTGTGATCAACTAGGTAGACCCTATGTCTTTGGAATATCTGAGTATACAATAATGTTCTCACAAATGAAAAAGGACTAGCTCTGGTATCCGTGGACTGTGGGAGCAAGCACACACAGGAATTGGGTCAGATCAGAGCCTAACTGGACCACATAGGAACTCAGCAGGTCAAGACCAACCCAGAGGCAGAAGAGGGCCTCTTGGGGAGGCAAAGGTGAACTGAGGCTCAAGGTGTGTATAAGGATACTCACAGCTGAGATGCCTAGGTAACAGAATTATTATTATTAATTCCATTGATCTGAACCATACTGTGGTCAGTTCTAGTGTTGTTTTTTTTCTTTCTTTCTTTCTTTTCTCTTTGTTCTTTTCCTTTTTTTTTTTTTTTTTTTTTTAGATCTTAGACCTAAGGGATCTTCAGGTTTTATAATATATTTTTTACTTTTATTTTCATTTTTAGCCTTTTTATGTATTTCTATTTCTAGCTAGCTTTTTTGTAGTGCTGAGTTTATCTCCCCTGTCTTTAATTCTTTATCTTTAATACATTTCTATTTTATTTTATTTTATTCATTTTTCTTTTTACATTTCCAGTCATACTACAATCTTCTGTTGCTCTGTTTTATCCCTTTTTATTTTATTTTATCTTACTATACTTTTAATCAATATTATTGGTCTGCTCTGTTTCCTTGCTTTAGTCTTCAAATTACACACTGCTTTGGTTTTTGTTATTAGGTTTTGCCTTTATCTTAGTTCTAGTTATAATTGTTTCATTTCACTTCAGTCTATCTGGTTGTTCTCTTGCTCTTTGTTATATTTGTTCCCTGTTTCTATTTGGTCCCTGTTATATTTGGTCCTCATCTTCACAATTTTCCTGGTGTTTTGTTTTGTTTCGTTTTGTTCTTTGTTTTTGTTTTGAATTTTTGTTGGTTTTCATTTTAATTGTCTGTTTGCATTGCAGGGTTCTTCCGTCAGGTTGTCCTACTGCTTAATGTTCTATTGGGTTCTGTTTCTGTGATTCTTGTGCATGTATGAGTATCCTTGATTCAGTATTTGTTTGACCTAACATTTTGCCATTAGTCTGCAGCTTGGATAGTCTTTTTTGATCCCATTTATTGCCAGGATGAGTGATCTCTGGAGTCTGGATTCCTCTATCAGAAGTAAAGTCAGATGCTCTGGGGGGGAGCACCGAGTCCAGGACACCAGACCACTAGAGAGTCCTCAGCCATAGGGAAGACTAACCACAGAGAATTCTCACAGAGGCCTCCATCAGAGTCTAAGACCCAGCTTCACCTGACTGCCTGCAACTGCCAATGCTGGATACCTCACACCAAACCACAAACAAGACAGGAACACAAACCTACCCATCAGTGCACAGACTATCTAAAGCCATATTAAGCTCACAGATACCCTAAAACACACCACCTGGCACAGCTCTGTTCATCAGAGAGAAAAGATTCAGATCCACACACCAGAAAGCAGGTACCAGACACTCCCACCAGGAAGCCTACACAAGACACTGGACTAACCCCACCACAGGGGGCAGAGAGCAGAAACAAGAGGAATTATTACTAGACAGCATAGGGAAAGGAAACAGAAAATACCATAAATTAGATAAAATGAGAAACAAACAGAGAAACACCTTGCAGGCACAGAAGCAAGATAAAAAAAACCACAAGACCAAATAAATGAAGAGGAAACAGGCAAATTGCCTGGAAAAGAATTCAGAGTAATGATAGTAAAGATGATCCAAAATCTCAAAAACAAAATAGAGAAAATAAAAGAAACATTTAATAAGGACCTGGAAGAACTAAAGAGTAAACAAACAGTAATGAACATACAATAACTGAAATTAAAAATACTCTAGATGGTATAAACAGCAGAATAACTGAGGCAGAAGAATGAGTAAGTGAGTTGGAAGATAGAAGAGTGGAAATAACTGCCACAGAGCAGGAAAAAAGAAGAAAGAATTAAAAGAATGGAAGACACTCTCAGAGACCTCAGGTGACAACATTAAGTGCACCAATATTTGAATCACAGGTGACCCAGAAGAAAAATAAAAAAAGAAAGGGTCTGAGAAAATATTTGAAGAGGTTATAGTGGAAAACTTCCCTAACATGGGAAAGAAAATAGATAATCAAGTCCAAGAAGTGCAGAGTGTCCATACAAAATAAATCCAAGGAGAAACACATCAAGGTACATATTAATCAAACTAATGAAAATTAAATGCAAAGAAAAAGTATTAAAGCAGCAAGAGAAAAGCAACAAATAACATATAAGGGAAAACCAATAAGGATAACAGCTGATTTTTCTGCAGAAACTCTGCATGCCAGAAGGGAGTGACAGGATATACTTAAAGTCTTAAAAGAGAAACACCTACAGCCAAGAATACTCTACCCAGCAAAAATCTCATTCATATTTGACAGAGACATCAAAAGCTTTACACACAAGCAAAAGTTAAGAGAATTCAACACCACCAAACCAGTGTTAAAATGATTGTAAAGGAACTTCTCTAGGCAGGAAACACAAGTGAAGGAAAAGACCTACAAAAGCAAACCTAAAACAATTAAGAAAATGGTAATAGGAACATACATGTAAATAATTACCTTAAATGTAAATGGATAAATGCCCCAACCAAAAGACACAGACTCGCTGAATGGATACAAAAACAAGGGCCTTATATATGCTGTCTACAAGAAGCCCACTTCAAAACTTGGAACACATACAGACTGAAAGTAAGGGGATGGAAAAAGATATTCCATGCAAATGGAAGTCAAAAGAAAGCCAGAATAGTGATGCCATAGGATCTGTCTAGGGAGTGGATTTGTGATCTCCGAAGGAAAAAAATTTCTCCTTGGGTTCAATAACAAGCTATCGCTCAGGTTTAAGCCACAGTATAACAGTTTATGAAGAGAAGAGTACAGCAACTTCTGGCACGGACACCAGAAGGGGGTGCAGAGACCCGAGAAGTGGTCTTAGATGAGCATGTTATATACCTTCAGAGCAGAGTTAATTAGAGTCTTAACCTTAGGATTGATTGTTTCTCTAGAAACATTCGTGATATTATTCAGAACAAAAAATTTTGTTACTCTGTGACGTCCTAGGTAACCACCACTCTAGTTGTTAATCGAGATCACAAGGGAGATTCATAAGAATCAGTGTTAAAGAATGAGTGAGGTCAAGTCACGTTTTTCCAGTTCTTCCACCCCTCCCCCAGCCAAGTCAACCCCTGGAACTGTCATAATACCCCCTCTTTGAGATTAAAATTAATGCCACAGGGGAAAGTGGTGCTGTGTTCCTCTAGCTACTTCCTGCTAAGAAGGGGCATTGTCATACAAGGGAAAGCAGCATTATTTCCATTATCCCTTTCAGGGGAACCTGGGTCCAAAGGGCCTAAGTAAAATCCAGCATAGCCCGGGGGATAAATGGAAGAATGCTCCACAACCATTTGTAAGTTGAAGGCTCACAACAGTCTGGAAATCAATCTGCTTATACAATTAAAAAGACAAGGAGCAAACAAAAAGAATAAAATGATACATATAGTAGCAGTTAATAACATTCTTCCCCATGATGATCCAGTAATCCAGAACCTAAAGTTATCCCAAAGAGAGACTTCAGGTGAGCTAAAGACTTTATCATTTGATTCATGTGGTTAGTATAATGGGTTATGTTAGACATCCCAAGATCACTTTTGGAGTTAAGAAGCCCAGGTACACCATGAGATGTAAGAACTGGCAGGTTTCAACCATTAGCAAATTTGAGAGCTTCAGGTACTAGCAGAGAAATAGCGGCCACTATCCTCAGACAGTGAGGCCATCCCTGAGCCACTGCATCTAAAGTTTTATTTAAATAAGCCACTGGTTGTTGTCCCTTAGGTTGGGTCATGACCCCTAAGGCTATTCCCTTTCTTTCAGTAATATACAGATTGAATTCCTGTACTGTGGGGAGACTAAGAACTGCACCCTGCATTAAGGCCTGTTGAAGAGCCTTGAAGGCATTTTGGGTTTTTGGCATCCATAGTATCCAATCTGTTAGCCTCCTGGGTTTCAGTCAAGAGCTGATACAGGAATTTAGCTAATTCCCCATACCCAGGAATCCAGATCCTACAATAGCCTGTAAGACCCAAAAACACTCTCAACTGCCTTAATGTGGCAGGTAAAGGATGTTTGAGAATAGGTTCTATTCTTTCCGTCCCCAAAGCTCTTGAGCCTTGAGAAATTATAAGACCCAAATATTTAACAGAAGATTTAAATAGTTGAGCTTTGGTTTTTAAAACCCGATAACCACAGTCTGCCAGGAAATTTAATAAATTTTTCAGTGATCCTTGAGCAGTGTTCCTCCACATCTGTACAAACCAGAATGTCATCTACATATTGTAAAACAACTTCTCTGGGGTCTGAGAATCTTTGTAAATCTTGGGACAGAGCCTGTCCAAATAAATGAGGGCTATCTTGAAAGCCTTGGGGCAGCACTGTCCAAGTGAGTTGAACAGCCAGTTGGTTAGGGTCCTTGAAGGCAAACAGAAATTGACTTTTGGCATCCAGTGAAATACAAGAGAAAGCATCTTTTAAATCTAAAACACTAAACCAGGCTGCGCTTTCTGGTATGTAGGAGAGCAAGGTATAAAGGTTAGGAAATATAGGATGTAAAGGAATTACAGCCTCATTAACAATTCTCAAGTCCTGCACTAACTGCCACTAACTGTTGGGTTTCTTAATTCTCAAGACTGGAGTATCACAAGGACTGTTACAGGGTATAAGTAGTCCCTGTCTTTTTAGATTTCCAATGAGTAGCTTTAATCCCCCTTTAACTTCTGGTCTCAAAAGATATTGTTTTTGATGGGGAAAAAGACTAGAATATTTAAGTTTGATCACCACAGATTTTGCATATCTAGCCTTTCCAATTGTTCCTCCTTCAGCCCATACTTCACAATCTACTTATGTTTCTACCAGAGGAAGACATTGAGGAGCAGAGGCCTTGATATCTGTATGTACTGATGCCTGAACTTTCATTAATATATCTTGTCCTAATAGGGGAGATGAAGTCTCAGGCACTATCAGAAAGGCACGAGAAAAAAGAATAGAGTCCCAATTACAACTTAAAGGTTGACTAAACTAATATCATTTTGTTTGACCAGACAGCCCCTTTATAGTCATAGAATGAGAGGAAAGTGGATCAGGGGTCTCAGCAAGAGTGGAGAAAGTTGCCCTGGTATCTAATAAGAAGATGATAGATTGGCTGCCCACTGTTATTTGCACCTGGGTTTCCTTAGATATTATCATGATAGGGGCATGTGTGGGGACCCCCAGACCCCATCAATCTTGGGTTTCTGGGAGGTCTGTTCCCTGAGACCTTCACCTCTGGGGGCAGTTCCTCCTCCAGTGTGGTCCCTTGCAGTTAGGACAAGGAAGCAGGGGCAGCTTTACAGCCCAGGGACACTCTCATCTGAAGTGCCCCTCCTTTCCACACAGAAAGCAGGTCAGTCCCTTGCCAGGGAAGCCCCAATTTAAGGAACCTCCTGGGGCTCTGAGTTGTTTCAATACAGCCTGGACTGCCATCACCAAGGCTTCAGCTTTATCCTTAGTTCTCCTTTGTTTACCTCTTTCCTCCTCAGCATCTCAACCATAATAAACTGTGCCAGTTGTAATAATCAGTCTAAAGACTGCTCTGGTCCAAAAGCATGATTCTGTAATTTATTTTGATTATCTGGTGCCAATTGAGTGAGGTATTTATCCTTCAAAATAACTTTGCCCTCAGGGCTTTCAGGGTCTAAGTTAGTATATTTTTGTAGAGCTTCTCTCAGCCTTTCTAAAAATATGTCAGGAGACTCCCTCTCTCCTTGTTCAATATCTGCCAGTTTAGAGTAATTAAGGGGCCTTGCTCTTGTCTTCTGCAGTCCCACAAGAATACATGTGACAAAATGATTTCTATACCATTCACCCCTTTTAGTATCAAAATCCCAATCAGGCTCAGTCGGGGCAACAGCTTGCACTCTAATGGGAAGTACCTTACTTTCTTCCTCAGATTTCCCCCTAGCATTTGATTCATACCATTCATCTCCACACTTCAGAACTTCAGATAAAACCCGGTCTAGAGAAACCTGGGTCAGAATCTGACTTAGTAACATCATCACATCTTTCCAAGTCATATCATACAAGTGACTAAGAGTCACAAAGACTTTCAATATTTATCAGGGTCTTCTAAATAGTCTCCCAAGTCTCCTTTCACCCTTTGTACTTCCTGATAAGAAAAGGGTTTTTGAATTTTTGTGGGTCCAAACTCTCCATTAGCCACTTCTTGAAGAGGCATCATTTTAGGAGGTTTGAACTTGACAGAGGTCTTAATAGGTAATATTATTTTCTCCCTGATTGGGTTTTACCTTCCAGTCTGACTCCAGGAGAGCTGAGGGTAATTGAGGCATCTGCCTAGTTCCCTCAGGGGAGTCGGAATATGGGGGTAACTGAGAAAGAGGGGGATTCATCACCAGGATATTATTCTTGACACACGTCCCATGTCTATCCCTTAGGGTAAAAAACAGCACTATATAAGGAACTTCTACCCTTCTCCCTTGTCTCCTACAAAACAAATCAAGTTGAAGGATTGTATTATAATTAGACATCCTCCTTGGGGCCATCATTCACCATCTCCCAAAGGGTATTATGGCCAGGCAGTATTACAAAAGAAAATCAGGCATTTCTTTTTTAGATTCTGTGGATCAAACTTGCCCCAGTTCTTCAAGTTGCAATCCAAAGGGGTGGGACTGGAACTTTGTGAAGCTCCCATCTGTAAAACAAAAATAAGGTGTCCAGCACCAATTTTTCCACCAGGAGTCGTCCCTCCTAATCCCAGATCGGGGTGGGGGCAAACTTCCACTAAAAGCTTCCTCCTGCCCTCTGTTCAGACTTATTCTGCCCACTTGTTACTGATGCAGGTGTCCCTCCTCCCCACTTGTTCCACCAGCAAGTGGGGGTGGGGATAAGTCAGTGATGCATCTGACATCATCCCAGATATGTTGCAAGTTCCTCACCATTAAAACATTTATAGCATTGCCTCGTCACCTAACATACCACCCTGGATGTAATAGGGTAGTTCTTTGATAGGCTTACCATGCCAACTGCTGAAGTGAAAGCACCTGAGTTTTCCTTCTAGGACACAACAATGAAGGGGGGTAATCTTTCTTTACCAGCCTGCTTTGAATTCCATAATACTCTATCCTGGGATTTCCACACCACGTTAGATGATAGCAAAATAAATGGTGTAGAGACAGCCATGGGGGGGACAACCCAAAGGAAAGTCCTCGGGGTCTTCAAAAGCACTCATCCTTATGCAACAAATGGAACAATAAGAATACTGAAGCGGCTTTTTTAACAATAATTTAAGAGTGTAAGGTGGTCCACTACCAGCCAGAGAGACAAAGGGAAGAAGACCACTGCATTTCCAATCTGCCCATATGAAGTGGCTCCCATTCAGGGTTCTGAGAAAGTCCATACAAGTCATAAGGGTCTCTATCCATAGACTCTCAAGACATAGCCATTGAAGCAAACAATCCCTCCTAGGTCTAGCTTGGCTACTAGATGCTAATAGCATGATCTCTAGTTGCAGAGTGGTGCCTGGGGCTAGGGTGCCTCCCAACTCTTTAACAAACCTCTCCTGACAGTGTATTAACAGACGATGTAAATGGAATCTTATGTCTCTATGGGGATGAGGCCGAGTACCCCAAGAGTGTTGTATTGATATGGAAATCAGCAGAAAACGGCAATAACAGCAGGGAGAGAAGAGGCCCTGAATCTTGCATAGCCTGAGTGTTAGGTTAGTCCCATAATTTCCCCAGGTCACAGGAAAGTGTTCAAAGAGACCAGAGAAAAAGGGGGGAGATGGGGAGGAAGAAGGAAAATCCAAATGCTTCGTCCTCATCCAGCTGCTTTTCTCTCGGAGACGTGGAGTGCTTATTAGCATTGGTAGTTTGTATAAACCCCTGACAGTTTCCCTTATGGCCTGCCCTTAGCCATTTGAAGACACTCACGGAACTGTGGATCAGGACTCCACACTTGCTCCACCCTCAATCAGACACCTCACTCTCTCAATCACTCATACTGTAGTGAACAGGTTAGTAGAGACAAGAAAGGGCAGAAATCAGAAAAGCCTGAGAAACCTTACCTTGTCATCGATCCCAGATGAGCCCCTAAAATGATGCTGTAAAATCCATCTAGGGAGTGGATTTATGATCTCTGAAGGAAAAGAATTTCTCCTCGGTATCAATAACAAGCTGCTTCTCAGGTTTAAGCCACAGAATAACAGTTAATTAAGAGGAGAATACAGCAACTGCTGGCACAGACACCAGAAGGGGGTGCAGAAACCCAAGAAGAGGTCTTACATGAGCATGTTATATACCTTCAGAGCAGAGTTAATTACAGTTCAACTTTAGGATTGATTGTTAGGATAGATTGTTTCTTTAGAAACACTTGTGATATTCATCAGAACAAAAATTTTCATTACTCAGTGATCTGTGATGTCCCAGGATACGACCACCCTAGTTGTTAATTGAGATCATAAAGGAGAGTCATAAGGATCAGTGTTAAAGAACGAGGGAGGTTAAGTCACGTTTTTCCAGTCCTGCCAACCTTCCCCTGTCCAAGTCAGGCCCTGGAACTCTCAGTAGCAATACTCATATCAGGAAAATTAGACTTTAAAGTAAAGACTATTGCAAGAAAAAAGGAAGGATACTACATAATGTTCAAGGGAATCAACCCAAGAAGAAGATACAATTGTAAATATCTATGTACCCAACATAGAAGCACCTCAATACATAAGGAAAATTTTAACAGCCATAAAAGGGGAAAGTGACAGTAATACAATAATAGTATTAGACTTTACCTCCACACATACACCAATGGACAGATCATCCAAACAGAAAACAAATAAGCAAACACAAGCTTTAAATGAGACATTAGACCATCTTGACCTAATTGATATGTATATGATGTTCCATCCAAAAACTACAGAATACACTCTCTTCTCAAGTGCACACGGAACATTCTCCAGGATACATCACATCTTCTGTCACAAATCAAGCCCCAGTGAATTCAAGATAATTGAAATTGTATCTAGCGTCTTCTGCAACTACAACACCAGGAGACTAGATATCAATTACAGGAAAATACAAACACATGCTGGCTAAACAATATGCTATTAAACAATCAAGAAATAATTGAAGAAATCAAAGAGGAAATCAAAACATTCCTAGAAACAAATGACACTGAAAACACAAAGACCGAAAACCTATGGGATGCAGCAAAATAAATTCTAAGAGGGAAGTTCATAGCAATACAATCCTACCTCAAGAAACAAGAAAAATCTAAAATAAACAACCTAAACTTACACCTAAGACAATGAGAGAAAGAACAAAAAATTCCCAAAGTGTGCAGAAAGAAAGACACCATAAAGACCAGTTCAGAAATAAATGAAAAAGAAATGAAGGAAACAAACAAAAATACAAACTAGACCACTATCTTACACTACACACAAAAATAAAATCAAAATGGATTAAAAAGTAAATGTGATACCTGGAAACATGACTCTTAGAAAAATACGTAAGCAATACACTCTTTGACATTGGTCCTAGCAATGTCTTTTTGATATGTATCACCAGGCAAGGGAAGGAAAAACAAAAATAAACAAATGGGACTACATCAAACTAAAAAGCTTCTGCACAAGCAAGGAAACCTCAACAAGATGAAAAGACAAACTATAAAATGGGAGAAGATATTTTCAAGCTATGTACCCAATAAGAGTAACCCCAAAATATCAAAAATATATAAAGAACCCATAAAGCTCAGCAATAACAATAACAATAACTGACTTTTAAAAGGGTCAGAGGATCCGAATATTTTTTTCAAAGAAGACCTACATATGGCCAACATACACATGAAAAGCTGTTCAACATCACTAATCATCAGGGAAATGCAAATAAAAACTACAATTAGATATTACCTCACTACATTTAGAATCACTATTATCAAAAAGGAAGAAATAAATGTTGGAAAGGTTGTGGAGAAAAGGGTACCCTCATACACTGTTGTTGAAAATGTAAACTGGTATAGTCACTGTGGATAGCTCTATGGAGATTCCTCAAATGATTAACAAGGGAACTGCCACGTGATCCAGCTATTCCACTTCTGGGTCTTTATCTGAAGAAATAGAAAATACTAATATCCATCCCTATATTTGTTACTGCATTATGTACCATAGGCAATATATAGAAATAAACCAAGTGTCTTTTGACTGAAGACTGGATAAAGAAGTTGAGATGTACACAGATAAACACACACACGCATGCACACACACACACACACACACACACACACAGAATGGAATACTACTCAGCCATAAAAAATGAAATCTTGCTATTTACAACAATGTGAATGGACTTGAGAGTATTATGCTAAGTGAAAAAGGTCAGACTGAGAAAGGCAAATATCATATTACTTCACTCATATGGAGCATAAAAGCAAAACAAAACAAAAGCAAAAGCAAGGAAAAGAAAAGATCCCAAATAAAAAAATCTAATGTTAATACTCAAAGACCTAGAAAAAGAACAAACTATCTCAAATTAACAGGAAATATAAAATAATAAACAAAACAGAAATAAATGAAATAAAGATAAGAAAAAATAATAAAAAAATATCAAGAAAATTAAAGTTGGTTTTTGAAAAAGTGAGTAAAATTTACTTACTCTTAGCTGGAATACTTATGAAATAAAAAAAGACTCAAATAAATAAAATAATGAAAGAGGAGACATTACAGGTGATACCACAGAAATACAAAGGATCATCAGAGACTACTATGAACAATTATATGCCAACAAACTGGACAATAGAAGTTATAGGTAAATTTGTAGAATCATTTAACCTACCAAGACTAAATCACGAAGAAGCAGAATTTCCAGAAGGATCAATAATGTGTAAGGAGATTGATTCAGTAATGAAAACCCTCCCAACAACAACAACAAAATAAACAAAGACTTTACTGGTGAATTATACCAAACACTTAAAGAAGAAAGAATGTCAATCCTTCTCAACTTGTTTTACAAATTTAAAGAGAGAAAATCATTTAAAACAGTTAACTAGGTCAGCATTAATCTGATTCCAAAGACAGAGAAGGACACAATAAGAAATGAAAATTACAGGCCAATAGCCTCCAAAAAATGTAGGATCAAAAATGTTCAACAAAATACTAACAAATCAAATTCAGCAGCATGTTAAATGTATTATACACTATGATCAAGTAAGATTTATTCCAGGGGGGCAATGACAAACATATGCAAATCAATAAATGTAATATACCTCATTAGTAGAATGAAAAATAAAAATCATCTCAATATATTTATAAAATACTTTGGATAAAAATCAACAGCCTTTCTCGATAAATATTCTGAACAAATTAGGTGAAAGAGAAATGTACCTCAACATAATAAAGGCCATGTATGGCAAGGCCACAGCTAACATCATACTCAACAGTGAAAAATCTTAAATCTTTTACTCGAAGATCAGCAACAAGACAAGCATACCTACTCTCACCATTTCTATAAAATTTAATACTGGAAGTCCTAGCCAGAGAGTTAAGCAACAAAAAGAAAATAAAATTCAACCAAAGTGGAAAACAAAGAGTAAAATTGTGTCTCTTTTCAGATGATATATCTTATATATATAGAAAACCCTAAAGACTGCCAAAACACTGTAAGAACAAATAAACAAAGGCAGTTAATTTGCAGGATATAAATTCAACATTCCATAATCAATTCAGTTTCTGTACACTAACAAAGAACTAACTGAAAAAGAAAGTAAGGACACAATCCCTTGTGTAATAACATCAAGAAGAGTAATATACTTAGGAATGTATTTAACCAAGTAAGTGAAAAATCTCTGTACTGAAAACAAGGCATTGATTTAAAAATTGTAAAAGACAAAAAAATGGAAACATAGTGTTCATGGATTGGAAGAATAAATATTTTTAAAATGTCCATACTATGAAAAGCAATCTACAGATTCAATGCAATTCCCATTAAAATTCCAGTGGCATTTTTCACAAAAATAGAAAACACTCCCCCAAATTCACATAAAATCACAAAAGACCCTAAATTGTCAAAGCAACCTTGAGCAAGAAGTGTAAAGCTGGAAGTATCACACTTCCTGAATTCAAACTCTATTACACAGCTATAGTACTGGCACAAAATCAGACTCATAGATGGATATAACAAAATATAGGGCCAAGGAATGAACCCATGCATATGTGATCTTTGACAAGGGTAGCACAACTAAACAGTGAGAAAGGAATAGTCTCCTCAACAAATGGTGTTGAGAAACTGGATATCCACATGAAAAAGAAGGAAAATGGATTATGTTATACCATACACAAAAATCAACTCAAGATGGATTAAAGACATAAATATAAGAATTGAAAGTCTTAAATTATAAAGGAAAACATGAGGGAACGTCTCTTTGATATGATCCTGGCAATGATTTTTTTATGACATCAAAGGCCCAAGCAATAAAAGCAAAAATAAACAAGTGGGATGATGTCAAATTATACAATTTCTGCACAGCAAAGGAAACTACAGAATGGAAAGCCAACCTATGGAATGAGATAAAATGTTTACACAACATATATCTGATAAGGGGTTGATATCTAAAATATATAAGTAGCATCTACAACTGAATAGCAGCAAAATAAAAAACACAGTTTTAAAAAAACTGGTAAATGACCTGAGTAGATATTTTTCCAATGAAGACATTCAAATGGTCAAGTGATGTATGAAAATATGTCAACAACACTAATCACTAGGGAAATAAAAATTGAAACCACACATATTTCATCTCACACTTATTAGGATATCCATTATTTTAAAAAATAAGTGTTGGTGAGGATGTGGAGAAAAGAGAACTCTGGTACACTGTTGATGGGAATGTTAATTGGCATAACCACTATGGAATATACTATGAAAGTTCCTCAATAAATTAAAAATAGAATTTACATATGATCAATCTATTCTACATCTGAGTATTTGTCCAAAGGAACTAAAATGAACATCTCAAAGAGTTACCTGCAGTACCATGTTTATTGCAGCATTATTCACAATTCTGAAGATATGGAAACAGCCTAAATGTCTATTGTCAGATAAATGGATAAAGAAAATGTGGTATGTGCATACAGTGGAATATTATTCAACCTGAAAAATGGAAGGAAATCTTGCCATTTTCTGCAACATGGATTTACCTGAAATACATTATGCTTAGTGAAAGAAGGCAGACAAAGGCAAATAATGTATTATCTCACTTATATGTGGAATCTAAAATAGTTAAACTCACAGATACAAAGTTTAGAATGGTAATTGCTGGGATTTGGGAGAGTGGGAATTGGGGAGATAATTGTCAAAGTGAAAGAAATTTCAGCTAACACCTATACAGCAAAGTGTCTATAGCTTACAATACTCTAGTATATACTTTAATTTTACTAAGAGGGTAGATTTTATGCTAAATGTTTTTACCATTTTACAAAAAAAAAATGTAGTAATAAAGAAGTTGGGAGGAAACTTTGGGTGATGATGACATGTTTATGGGCTTGATGATGATGATGGTTTCATGGGTATATAATTAACCTCAAAATCATGAAGATGTAAACATTAAATTTGTATAGCTTTTTACATACCAATCATACCCTACTTAAGGAGTTTTTAAAAATAGCTAATCCACACTTACTTTAGGCAGGATGCAACAATTCACATTACCCCTAATGCTTTAAGCTTAAGTGAAAGTAAAATTGTCACTATATCTATCTCCTCATATATAAATCCTTTGGAAATTGTAAGAAATTTATACATTTTTATTTCCTGAGAAAATCTACCTGACAATTTTTATTGTAACTCAATTTAAAAAACTTTATTATTCTGAAATAATTATAGATTCACATATGTATGCAAGAAAATGTACAGGAAGACCCTATAAACACTTTACCCAGACTCCCCCCAATACATCTTTCATACCTATAGTACAATATCAAAATCAGGAAATTGACATTGGAGCAACATTTGATCTTACTGAGATTTCACTAGTTATATTTGTACTCATCTATATGTGTGTGCATATGTTTGTGTGTGCATGTGAGGCTCTATGCGAGAATTGAAAACATGTTTAACTTCATGCAACCTCCACCACAATTAAGATACTTAACCCTCATGCTGTACAATAACCCCATGATTCCCTGTGCTACCCCTTTGTATTCACAGCTACCAACACCTGCCTATCCTTAACCATTAGCAACCACAAGTCTACTATGCATCTCCAATTATATTATTTCACAAATGTTAAGTAAATGCAATAGTTTGTTAGATATTCATTCAATATTGTATTTTTCCACTCAAGATAATTTCCCTGAGATATATACATGTTGATGCATGTATCAACAATTTTTATTGCTGTGTAGCATTTCATGGTATATCTCAGTTAGCTTAAGTATTCCCCCATTGAAGTACATGTGGGTAGTTTAAATTTTGGGGCTATCAAAAATAAAGGTGCTATGAGTATTTATGTATAAAATGTTGCTTGAAAATAAGTTTTCATTTCTCTGGGATGTGTGCTTAGTAGTGCAATAATTGAACTTTATTGGTAAATTATTTTTTTAACTTTTATGTTGCAATACATTTGATTAACAATGTTGTGTTAGTTTCAGGTGTACAACAAAGTGGTTCAATTACATGTATATATGTATCAAATATTTTTCAAATGTGTTTCCCAATTAGGTTGTTACAGAATATTGAGTCGAGTTCCCTGTGATGTTGGACATCTTTTCACGTGCTTTTTAACCATCTCTGTGTCTTCTTTGGAGAAATGTCTATTTAGATCTTACACCCATTTTTTGATTGGGTTGTTTGTTTTATGATATTAAGCCACAATGAACTGTTTGTAAATTTTGGAGACTAATCCCTTGTTGGTCACATCATTTGTAACTGTTTTCTTCCATTCTGTGTTGTCTTTTCATTTTGTTTATGGTTTCCTTTTCTGTGCATGAGCTTTTAAGTCCAAGTTGTTTATTTTGGTTTTTATTTTCAATACTGTAGGAGGTGGATCAAAAACAATCTTGCTGTGATTTATGTCAGAGAGTGTTCTGCCTACATTTTCTTTGAAAAGTTTTTTATGTTTGGTCTCACATTTAGGTCTTTAATCCATTTTGAGTTTATTTTTGTGTATAATTCTGAAAGATGTCCTAATTTCATTTTTTTTTACATGTAGCTGTCCAGTTTTCCCAGCAGCATTTATTGAAGAGACTGTCTTTCCTCCATTGTATAGTCTTGTCTCCTTTGTCACAGATTAATTGACCATAGGAGCATGGGTTTATTTCTGGGCTTTCTATCCTATTCATTGATCTATATTTCTATTTTTGTGCCAGTCTCATATTGTTTTGATGGCTATAGCTTTGTAGTATAGGCTGAAGTCAGGGAGCCTGATTCCTCCAGCTCCGTTTTTCTTTCTCAAGATTGTTTTGTCTCTGTGTGGTCTTTTGTGTCTCCACATGAATTTTAAGATATTTTATCCTAGCTCTGTAAAAATGACATTGGTAATTTGATAGGGATTGCATTGAATCTGTAGATAATCTCATGTAGTATAGTCATTTTAACATTATTGATTCTTCCAGTCCAAGGACATGACATATCTTTCCATCTGTTTGTGTCATGTTCAATTTCTTTCATCAGTGTATTATGGTTGTCTGAATACATGTCTTTTGCCTCCTTAGGTAGATTTGCTTCTAGGTATTTATTCATTTTGATCTGATGATAAATAAGATTTTTTTCTGTATTCTCTCTTTCTGATTTTTCACTCAGTGTATTCGAATGCAAGAGATTTCTATGTACTAAGTTTGTACCCTGTAACTTTACCAAATTCATTGATGAGCTGTAGTAGTATTCTGGTAGCATCTTTAGGATTTTCTATGTATAGTATCATATCATCTGCAAGCAGTGACAATTTTACTTCTTTTCTGATTTGCATTCATTTTATTTATTTTTTTCTTTTCTTTTCTGATAGCCATGACTAGGACTTCCAAAACTATTTTGAATTAAAGTGGTGAGAGTGGACATCCTTGTCTTGTTCTTGATCTTAGAGGAAATGCTTTCAGTTTTTCACTATTGAGTATGATGTTTAGTGTAGAATGGAACAGGAACATAAAATATATTCTGCAGCCATTTAAGGATTATAAGAAAATAATACTACTAAATTCAATAACATAAGAAATGAACCAATTTCTTAAAAATACACAAACTTCCCAACAGAAATAGATGACTTGGAAAGCCCTATAACTATTAAATAAGTAAATATGCAATTAAAGTACTCCTCCCAAATAAATCTTCATGTCCAGATGGTTTTATGGGAAAATTTTACCAAATATTCAAAGAATTAGCATCAACTTTACAAAATATCTTCCATAAAATAGAAGAGAAGGGAACATTTCCCAACTCATTTCAAGACAGTGTTATTACCTTCTGTGATTATTAATTTTGTTTGTTGGCCTGGCCATGGTACCCAGATATTTGGTCAAACATTATTCTGCATGTTTTTGTGAGTATTTTTTTTTTTGGTGGGGGGTAAAATTAACATTTATCAGTAGAGTTTGAGTATAGTAAGGTAGATTGTCCTTCATACTGTGAGTGGGCCTCATCCAAACAACTGAAGAGAACAAAATACTTCCCACAAACAAGAGGGAATTCTGCAGCATATAATTTTGAACCTGAATAGCAACATTGGCTCTTTTCTGGGTCTTGAGCTTGCTGGCCTGCCTTACAGATTTTGGACTTGCCAGTCTATAATCACATGTGCCAATTCTTTAAAATAAATTTCTTTATATATGCATATCCTATTGGTTCTGTTTCTCAAGATAACACTGACCAGTATGTCCTAACACCAAAATCAGATTAAGATAGGACAGGAAAAGAAAACTGCAGACTAATATCTCTCCTGAACTTTACACAAAAATTCTCAGGAAAATTTTACCAAATATAATCTATAAATGTATAAAAAGAATAATATACTACAAGCAAGTTGGATTTTTCCATATAAAGGCTGATTTGATATTCAAAAAATCAATCATGAGCTATAAGGATATATTGTACAACAGGCGGAATACAGTTAATATTTTATAATAACTATAAATCAAATACAACCTTTAAAAATTGTAAATCACTGCATGTACACCTGTAGCTTATATAAATACTGTACATCAACTATATTTTAATTAAAAGTCAATCAATGCAATCCTATTATCAACAGGCTGAAAAAAGAATAAAATCACATTACTTTTAAATGTTGCAGAAAAAGCATTTAATAAACTCCAATACCCATTTATGATAAAAAATGGGTACACTGTAAATACAGAAGACCTTCCTTAATTTCATATACAGCATCTACAACTAAAACTGCAGGTAACAACATACTTAATGGTGACAGACTATGTTTCCTCTTTAAGATAAAAAACAATGCAAAGATATATACTCTCACCATTTTTAGTCAACAGTACTAGAAGTTGTAGCCACTACTACAAGGAAAGAAAAATAAATAAAACACCTTTGGCAAAGAAGAAATAAAGCTGTCTCTATTTGTTGAGAACTTAATTATCTACATAGAAATTCTCAAAGATGCTACCAAAAAAAATTCTAAAAGTAATAAGTAAATTTGGTAAGTTCACAGGATACAAGATCAACACACAATAATCAATTAATCTTCTGCATACTGAAAATATACAAGTATAAAGTGAAATTTAAAAAACAACGCCATTTGCAGTTGTGGAAAAGAAAGTGAAATAATTATCTGTGAATCTAACCAAAATATGTACAGGCTCTGTATAATGAAAATTACCAAATGCTGATAAAAGAAATCAAAGAAAATCTAAATACTTAAAAAAATAACTGTTACCTATAGGATAAATGCAGTTTCTATAAAAATCCCAGCAAGACATTTCATAGATGAAGAAGACTTATTGTAAAATTTATACAAAAATGGAAAGGCAATAAAAGTCAGAACAAGTATTAAAAAAAAAAAAAGACTCAAGTGGGAGGAATCACTCTTCCTAATATATACCTTACTATTTACCTCCCCTATTCAAAACAATATGGCACTGAAGGAGGGATAGACACAAATAAATAGCACAGAATAGAGAATCTACATACAAATATGCCTAGTTAATTTGAACAAAGAAACAATATCAAACCACTAAAAGAGGGATAAGTTTTTCAATAAATACTGCTAGTAATTGGACATCCATAAGCCAGACAGAAAGAGTTAAATTATACAAAATTTAACTCAGAATGGATCATGGACTTAAATGTAAAACAAAGGACTCTAAAATTTTTGGAAAAATCCATAGGAAATCTTCAGGACATAGGACTAGGCAAAAAGTCCTCACTTTTGATAGCAAATGCATGCTCCATAAAATGAAAAATCAATAATTTGGACTTCATCAATATTATTTTTTTATCTATGAGAGACTGTGTGAAGTTCATTAGTGAAAGTATGTAATGTAAGAAAATATTTACAAATGACTATTTTATTTTCCTGCTGCAACAATTTGCCACAAACTTATTAGCTTAAAACAACAACAACAAAAAAATTATTATCTATAGTTCTATATGTTGAAAGTCCAAAATGGGTCTCACTGGGCTAAAACCAGGATGTTTGCAAAAATTCGTTCCTTTCTGGAGGCTGTAGAGGAGTATCTATTTTCTTCCTTTTTTCAGCATTTAGAGGTTGTCCCCATTCCATCTGCAAGCTGACAGTGTCATCACTGCAAACTCTGCTTCCATAATCATGTTGTCTTTCAATTCTACTTCTGCCTACCTCTTTCATTTATAAGGCACTTGTAATTACATTAGGTCCACCCAGACAATCCAGGATAATCACCCCTTCTTGGAAGAAAATTAGCACCAACAGTAATTCAATCTGAAAACATATTTCCATCTTTCTATTTACATAACATATTCTCAGGTTTTGGGGATTAATATGTGGACTTTTTTGGAATGGGTGTCATTATGATGTCTATCACAATCACATATCAGACTTGTATTTAGAATATAAAAGGAATTATGAACCTCAACATTGAAAATCAAACAATTTAATTGTGAAATGGGCTAAAGATATGCACAAACATCTCATCAAAAAGGCTATACAGATGAGAAATAAGCACACTAAAGTATGTTGAACATCATTAGCCATTAGGAAAATGCAAATTAAAACCAAAACAAGATATCAAGATTATATGTATGTGTGTACAGTATACATTGCACAAAAAACTGTTGAGAACTTGGAGAAACTAACTCAGTCATACTTTGCTGGTCAGAATGTAAAATGATAAATCTGCTCTGCAAAATTGTTTGACAGTTTAAAAAAAAAATAAACTGACATGATACTATAAATATAAAATCCTAAAGATGCTGCCAGAAAACTATTATAGCTCACCAATGAATTTGGTAAATTTTCAGGTTAAAAAATTAATACATAGAAATGTGTTGCATTTCTATAAACTAAAAACAAATGATCAGAAAGAGAAGTTCAAAAAACAATCACATTTACCATTACATCAAAAAGAATAAAATACCTAGGAATAAACCTACCTATGGAGACAGAAGACCTTGAGAGCTACTATATAATTCAGCAATCCCACACCTGGGCAGATATACAGAGAAAACCATGGTTCAAGAGAATACACGCACCCCAATACTCATAAAGATTTATCTCAGGGATACAAGTATTCTGCAATATATGCAAATCAATCAATGAGATACACCACATAAACAAACTGAAAAGTAGAAAAAAACATATGATCATCTCAATAGATGAAGAAAAAGCTTTTGACAAAGCTCAACATCCATTTATGATAAAAACTCCAGAAAGTGGGCTTGAAGGGAATCTACCTCAACAAAATAAAGCGTGTATATGACAAACCTGCAGCAAACATCATCCTCAATGGTGAAAAGTTGAAAGAATTTCCTCTAAGATCATGAACAAGACAAGAATGTCCATTTTTGCCACTTTAATTCAACAAGTTTTGGAAGTCCTAGCCAAGGCTATCAGAAAATTAATTAATTAATTAATTAATAAAATAAATGGAATCCAATTCCTAAAAGAAATAAAATTGTCACCGTTTGCAGATGATATGATAGTATAAATAGAAAATCCTAAAGATGCTACCAGAATATTACTAGAGCTCATTGATAAATTTAGTAAAGTTACAGGGTACAAACTTAGTACATAGAAATCTCTTGCATTTGTATACGCTGAGTGAAAAATCAAAAAGAGAGATTCAGAAAAAATAATCAAATTCACCATTGCATTAAAAAGAATAAAATTCCTAGGAATAAACCTATCTAGGTAGGCAAAATACCTGTACTCAGCAAAATATAAGATACTGATGAAAGAAATAAAAAATGAAACAAATACATAGAGAAATATACCATGTTCATGGTTTGGAAGAATCAATATTGTCAAAATGACTATACTACCCAAGGCTATCTACAGATTCAATGCAATCCCTAACAAATTAACAATGGCATTTTTCACAGAAATAGAACCAAAAAATTTACAATTTGTATGGAAACACAAAAGGCCACAAAGAGACAAAGCAATATTGAGAAAGAAAAACAGAGCTGGAGGAATCAGGTTCCCTGACTTCAGATTATACTACAAAGCTGCAGTCATCAAAACTGTATGGCACTAGCATAAAAACAGAAATATACATCAATGGAACAGAATAGCAAGTCCAGATATAAACCTATGCACTTATGAACATCTAATCTATGACTAAGGAAGCAAGAGTGTACAATGGAGAAAAGACTGTCTCTCCAACAAGTGGTGCTGGGGAAACTGGACAGCTACATGTAAAAGAATGAAATTAGAACATTTCCTAACACCATACACAAAAATAAACTCAAAATGGATTAAAGACTTAAATGTAAGGCCAGGTACTATAAATATTTAGAGGAAAGCATAGCAGAACACTCTGTGACATACATTGCAGAAAGATCATTTCCTACCCACCTCCTGGAGTAATGAAAATAAAACAAAAATAAATAAATGGGACCTAATTCAACTCAGAAGCATTTTCACAGCAAAGGAAACTATAAACAAACCATCCTCAGAATGGGAGAAAATATTTGCAAACGAAGAAACAAGGGATTAACTTACAAAATATGCAAACAGTTCATGCAGCTGTATGCCAAAACAAACAAATAAACAACCCAATCAAAAAATGGGTGTAAGATCTCAATAGACATTTATCCAAAAAAGACATACAGATGGTTAAAAAACACATGAAAAGATGCTCAACATAACTAATTATTCGAGAAATGCAAATCCAAACTACATTGAAGTATTATCATTCTGACCACCAGTCAGAATGGTCATTATCAAAAAATCTTCAGACAATAAATGCTGGAGAGGGTGTGAGGAAAAGGAAATCCTCTGATACTGTTGGTGGAAGTGCAAACTGGTACAGCCACTATGGAGAATGGTTTGTAGTTTCCTTAAAAAACTGAAAATAGAGCTACCATATGATCCAGCAATCTGAATCCTGTGCATAATTCCCAAGAAAACCATGATTCAAACAGATACATCCACCCAAATGTTAATTGCAGAATTATTTACAATAGCCAGGACATGGAAGCTTCTTAAATGTCCATCAACAGAGTAATGGATAAAGAAGATGTAGTGTATGTATACAATGGAATATTACCCAGTCATAAAAAAAGAACAAAATAATGCAATTTGAAGCAAAATGGAAGGACCTAGAGATTCTCATATCCAGTGAAGTAAGTCAGACAAAGACAAATATCAAATGTTATAAATTATATGCAGAATATCAAAAAAGGCTATAAATGAACTTATCTAACAAAACAAAAATAGTTACAGATGTAAAAAATAAACTTATGGTTACTGAGGTCCTGCATGGAAGGATAAATCAGAAGATTGAAATTGACACATACAAACTACTACATATAAAATAAATAATAAGGACCTACTGTATAGCACAGGGAACTTTAGTCAATACTCTGTAATGGCCAATATGGGAAAAGAATCTAAAAAAGAGTGGGTATATGTATATGTATAACTGATTCACTTTGTTGTACACCTGAAACTAACACAACACTTTTAATCAATTATACCCCAATAAAAATTAAAAAAAAAAAAAGAAAATGGAATCTTCATAAGGCTATCAGCTGAATTTTCTGCAAAAAACTTTCCTGGCCAGAAGTAAGTGGCATGATATTTAATATGATAATCATCATATTTAACATGATCTTCATATTCAACATGATGAAAGGAAAAAACAAACAACCTAGGATATTAATCTCAAGAAGGTATCATTCAGAATTGAAGAAGAGATGAAGGACTTCTCAGATAAGCAAAAACTAAAGAAGTTAATCAATACTAAAAAGACACTACAAGAAGTTTTAAAGGGTCTTCCCTAAGTGGAAAAAATGGCTGTAACAGGAAGTAAGAATCTATAGGAAAAGAAAAATCCCACTAGTGAAGGCAAATATATAGTAAAGGCTGTGGCACAACCACTTAAATAAGCTATAACAAAAATTAAAAGACAAAAGATTATAAAAATCAACTCTGACTACAATAAAAACTTAAGGGATATACATTAAAATGTAAAATATGAGATCAAAATCACAAAACTTGTGGGAAGGGGATTAAGAAAGATATATGTTTTAGAATGTTTGAACTTAAATTACTACCAGTTTAAAACAATATCTTTACATGTTAACATACACGAACCCCAGGGTAACCACAAATCCAAAATCTATGATAAAAACACAAAAACCAGAGAGAAAGGAACACAAGCATACCAATAAAAATTCATCAAACCACAAGGGAGAAACTAAAAGAAGAAAAGAACAAAGAACTACAAAACAATTGGAAAACAAGTAACAAATAACAAGTGCATACCTATCAATAATCACTTTAAGTGTCAATAGATTGAATGTACCAATCAAGAAAGGGTGAATCAGTGGGAAAAAAAAAATCTACATGCCTCTGGCAAGAGACTGACTATAGAGCTAAAGACACACACAGATTTAAAGGGAGGAGATGGAAAAACGATATTTCATGGGAATGCAAAGAGCAAGAAAATCAGTGTAGCAATACTGATATAATTTGATGAATACTTTAAAACAAAGTCCATAATAAAAGGCAAAGATGGGCATTATGTAATGATAAAGGGATCAATAAAAGTATATAAAATCCATTATAAACAGTGTATGCAATTTAATATTAAAGAAACAACCCAATTTAAAAATGAGAATCCCTGAATAGATATTTTTTCAAAGAAGACATATAGATGGTCAAAAGATATATGAAAAGATGTTCAACATCACTAATCATCAGAGAGATGCAAATAAAAACCACACAGATATTACCTACACCTATCAGAATGGCTGTTGTCAAAAAGATAACAAAAACAAATGTTGGTGAGGATGTGGAGGAGAGGGAAGTCTAGAACACTGATGGTGGGTTAAACTAGTACAGCAGCTTTGGAGAAAAGTATGTAGGTTCCTCAAAAAACTAAAAGTAGAAACACCATATGATCCAGTAATTCTATTGCTGCCTATATCCAAAGAAAACCATATTTTTTAATGTGGTGTATCACATTGATTGATTTGTGATTGTTGAAACATCCTTTTGAACCTGAAATTAAACCAACTTGATCATGTATTATTATTTTTATATATTATTTGATTCTGTTTGCTGATATTTTGTTGAGGATTTTTGCAATCATATGCATTAAAGATATTGGCTTATAATTTTCCTTTTTTTCTAGTGTCTTTGTCTCATTTTAACATCAGGGTATTGGTGGCCTCATAGAATAAACTTGTAAGTGGTCCATCCTCTTCAAATTTTAGAAATAGTTTCGGAAAGATAGATATTGGTGGATTTCTACTTTAAAATCTCCCAGTCCTGACTTTTTGTTTGCTGGGGGTTTTATTTACACGTTCAATTTCACTTCTAGTGATCACTCTGTTGAACTTGTCTGCATCTTCTTGATTTAGACTTGGTAGGTTGTATGTTTCTAGAAATTTTCCTGTTTCTTCTAGATTGTCCAAATTTGTTGGCATAGCAACTGTTCATAGTACTATCCTATAGCTTTTATTCCAGTGGTATCCGTTTTCCACTCATTCATTTCTATTTTGTTTATCTGAGTCCTCTCTCTTTGATTCATCTTGAGCCTGAATAAATATTTACTAATTTTATCTTTTCAAAAAGCCAGCTCTTGGTTTCATTGATCTTCTCTATTGTCTTTTATCTATATTTTATTCATTTTATTTTGATCTTATTTATCTCTTTCTGTTGACATTGAACTTTGTTCTACATTTTCTACTTGTTTTAGGTGGTAAGTTGGGGTATTTGAGATTTTTCTTGTTTCATTCTTTTTTTTTTCTTTTTCTTTCTTTTTACTTTTTTTTTTTAACAGTGCTGCTTCCTCCAGGCTTTTTTTATTCTTCTAAGTTCTTTATGAGAATATAATTGCTTTACATTGTTGTGCCAGTTTTTGCTGTACAACAAAGTGAATCAGCTGTATTTACACATATATCTCCATATCCCCTTCCTCCCACGACTCCCTCCCACCCTCCCTATCCCAGCCCTCTAAGTGATCAACCATCATTGAGTTGATCTCCCTGTGATATGCAGCATCTTCCCATTAGCTATCTATTTTAAATTTGGTAGTGTATATATGTCAATGCTACTCTCTCACTTCATCCCAGCTTTGCCACCATTGTCTCCCATGTGCTCAAGTTGGTTCTCTACATCTGTGTCTTTATTCTTGCCCTGCCACTGGGATCATCAATACCATTTTTTTTAGATTCCATATATATGAGTTAGCATATGTTGTATTTTTTTCTCTTTCTGGCTTACTATGCTCTGTATGACAGACTCTAAGTCCATCCACCTCACTACAAATAATTCAATTTCATTCCTTTTCATGGCTAAGTAATATTCCATTGTATATATGTATATATGTGCCACAGCTTCTTTATCCATTCATCTACTGATGGGCATTTAGGTTGCTTCCATGTCCTGGCTATTGTAAATAGTGCTGCAATGAACATTGCAGTACATGTTTCTTTTCGGATTATGGTTTTCTTAGGGTATAGGGCCAGGAGCGGGATTGATGGGTCACATACTATTTCTATTTTTAGGTTTTTGAGGAACCTCTATACTGTTTTCCATAGTGACTGTACCAATTTACATTTCCACAAACAGTGCACACTCTCTGCACACTCTCCAGCATTTATTGATTCTAGATTTTTTGATGATGGCCATTCTGACTGGTATGAGGTGATACCTCATTGTGGATTTGACTTGCATTTCTCTAAAGATTATTGATATTGAGCATCTTTTCATGTGTTTGTGAGCCATCTGTATTTCTTCTTTGGAGAAATGTCTATTTAGGTCTTAAACCCATTTTTGGATTGAGTTATTTGCTTTTTTGATATTAAGTTGCATGTGCTGCTTGTACATTTTAGAGATTAATCCTTTGTCAGTTGTATTGTTGGCAAATGTTTTCTCCCATTGCGAGGGCTGTCTTCTTGTCTTGTTTATGGTTTCTTTTGTTGTGCAAAAGCTTTTAAGTTTCATTAGGTCCCATTTGCTTATTCTCGATGTTATGTGCATATAACACATTTGATTTATGTCGTAGAGTGTTCTGCCTATGTTTTCCCCTTAGAGTTTTATGGTGTTTGGCCTTACATTTAGCTCTTTAATCCATTTTGAATTTATTCTTGTATATGGTGTTAGGAAGTGTTAGAATTTCAATCTTTGACATGTAGCTGTTCAATTTTCCCGGTACCATTATTGAAGAGGCTGTCTTTTATCCATTGGATATTCTTGCCTCCTTTTTCAATTATAAGGTGCCCATATGAGCATGGATTTACCTCTGGGCTCTCTATTCTGTTCCATTGATGTATATATATATTTTTTGTGCCAGCTGCATACTGTCTTGATCACTGTAGACTTGCAGCATAGTTTGAAGTCAGGGATCCTGATTCCTCCAACTCTGTATTTCCTTCCCAACATTGCTTTGGCTATTCAGGGTCTTTTGTGTTTCCATACAAATTGTAATTTTTTTTGTTCTAGGTCTGTGAAAAATGCCTTTGGTAATTTGATAGAGATTGTGTTGAATCTATATTGCTTTGGTTATTATTGTCATTTTCAGAATGCTGATTCTTCCAATTCAAGAACATGGTATGTTCCTCCATCTGTTTGTATCGTTTGATTACTTTCATTAATGTCTTATAGTTTTCTGCATACAGGATTTTTCCTCCTTAGGCAGGTTTATGCTCTAATATTTTATTGTTTTTGTTGCAATGGTAAATGGGATTGTTTCCTTAATTTCTCTTTCTGTTCTTTCATTCTTTTTTTTTGGGGGGGGGTACACCAAGTTCAATCATCTGTTTTTATACACATATCCCCGTATTCCCTCCTTTCCTTGACTCCCCTCCTCAAGTCCCCCCCACCCTCCCTGCCCCAGTCCTCTAAGTTTCGTTCTTAATATATAGGAATGCAAGAGATTTCTTTTCATTAATTTTGTATACTGCTACTTTGCTAAATTCATTGATTAGTTCTGGCGGTTTTCTGGTAGCAACATTAGGATTTTTTATGTATAATATCATGTCATCTGCAAGGGTGAAAATTTTACTTCTTTTTTTCAAATTTGGATTCCTTTTATTTCTATTTCTTCTCTGATTTCTGTGGCTAAACCTTCCAAAATTATGTTGAATAATAGTGGTGAGAGTGGGCACTTTTTTCTTGTTCCAGTCCTTAGAGGGAATGCTTTAACTTTTTCACCATTTAGAATGTTGTTTATTGTTGGTTTGACATATATGGCTTTTATTATGTTGACATAAATTATTTCCATATCTATTTTCTGGAGAGTTTTTATCATAAATTGATTTTGAATTCTGTCAAAAGCTTTTTCTGCACCTATTGAGATGATTATATCGTTTTATCCTTCAATTTGTTAATACGATGTATCACATTGGTTGATTTGAGTATATTGAAGAATCCTTGCATTCCAGGCATAAACCCCATTTGACCACAGTGTATGATCTTTTTGATGTGCTGTTGGATTCTGTTTGCGAGTATTTTCTTGAGGATTTTTGCATCTCTCTTCATTAGTGATATTGGCCTGTGATTTCCTTTCTTTGTGACATCTTTGCCTGGTTTTGGTATCCGGGTGATGGTGGCCTCATAGAATGAGTTTGGGTGTGTCCCTCCATCTGCTACATTTTGGAAGAGTTTGAGAAGAATAGGTATTAACTATTCTCTAAATGCTTGATAGAATTCACCTGTGAAGCCATCTGGCCCTGGGCTTTTGTTTGTTGGGAGATTTTTTTTTTTTAATTATTATTTTATTTTATTTTTTTGGGGGGTACACCAGGTTCAATCAACTGTTTTTATACACATATCCCCATATTCCCTCCCTTCCTTGACGCCCCCCCCTCGATTCCCCCCCACCCTCCCTGCCCCAGTCCTCTAAGGCATCTTCCATCCTCGAGTTGGACTCCCTTTGTTATACAACAACTTCCCACTGACTATTTTACAGTTGGTAGTATATATATGTCTGTACTACTCTCCCGCTTCTTCTCAGTTTCCCCTTCACCCCCCACCCCCTCCCATACCTGTGAAGCCATCTGGCCCTGGGCTTTTGTTTGTTGGGAGATTTTTTTTTTTTAAAAAAACAAATTTCTTCCTTCCTTCCTTCCTTCCTTCCTTCCTTCCTTCCTTCCTTCCTTTCTTTCTTTCTTTCTTTCTTTCTTTCTCTCTTTCTTTCTTTTCTTTTTTCTTTCCTTCCTTCCTCCCTCCCTCGCTCCCTCCGTTCGTTCATTTTTCTTTCTTTCTTTCTTCTTTCTCCTTTCTTTCTTTCTTTCTTTCTTTCTTTCTTTCTTTCTTTCTTTCTTTCTTTCTTTCTTTCTTTCTTTCTTTCTTTCTTGGCTCTGTTTGGACTTTGTTCTTACACAATGGCTTTCTCTAGTTGTGGTGAGCAGGGGCTACACTTCATTGTGGTGCATGGGCCCCTCATTGCGGTGGCCTCTCTTGTTGCAGAGCAAGGGATCTAGGCACGTGGGCTTCAGTATTTGCAGCACACAGGCTCAATAGTTGTAGCTCACAGGCTTAGTCTCTCTGTGGCATGTCGGATCTTCATAGAGCAGAGCTTGAACTCATGTGCCCTGAATTGGCAGGCAGATTCTTAACCACTGCACCACCTATGAATTTCCTGTTGGGAGATTTTTTTTTTTAACAGGTAATAAACTGCATATATTTAGAGTGTACTATTTGGTATCCCAATCTCCCAATTCATCCCCCCACAACCCTCCCTACTTTCCTCACTTGGTGTCCATATGTTTTTTCTCTACATCTGTGTCTCTATTTCTGCCTTGCAAACTGGTGGATTTGTAACATTTTTCTATAGTCCACATAAATGTGTTAACATACGATATTTGTTTTTCACTTTCTGAATCACTTCACTCTGTATGACAGTCTCTAGGTCCATCCATGTAACTACAACTGTCCAGTTTCATAGCTTTTTACAGATGAGTAATATTCCATTGTATATATGTGCCACATCTTCTTTATCCACTCATCTTTTGATAGACATTTAGGTTGCTTCCATGTCCTGACTATTGTAAATAGTACTGAAATGAACATTGGAGTGCATGTATTTTTTTGAATTATGGTTTTCTCTGGGTATATGCCCAGCAGTGAGATTACTGGGTCATATGGTAACTGTATTTTTAGTTTTGCAAGGAACCTCCATACTGTTCTCCCTAGTGGTTGTATCAATTTACATTCCCACCAACAGTGCAAGAGTGTTCCCTTTTCTCCACACCCTCTCCAGCATTTACAGTTTGTAGATTTTCTGATGATGCCCATTCTAACCAGTGTGAGGTGATACCTCATTGTAGTTTTGACCTCCGTTTCTCTAATAATTAGTGATGTTTAGCAGCTTTTCATGTACCTGTTGGTCATCCATATGCCTTCTATGGAGAAATGCCTATTTAGGACTTCTGCCCATTTTTTGAATGGGTTGTTTGTTTTTTGGATATTGAGCTGGATGAACTGTTTATATATTTCAGAGATTAACCCTTTGACCATTAGTTCATTTGCAAATATTTTCTTCCTTTCTGAGGGTTGTCTTTTTGTCTTGCTTATAGTTTCCTTTGCTGTGCAGAAGCTTTGAAGTTTCATTAGGTCCCACTTATTTATTTTTGTTTTTATTTCCATTACTCTAGGGGGTGGATCAAAAAAGATCTTGCTGTGATTTATGTCAAAATGTGTTCTTCCTGTGTTTTCCTCTAGGAGTTTTATAGTGTCTGGCCTTACATTTAGGTCTTTAATCCATTTGGAGTTTATTTTTGTGTATGGTTTTAAGGAGTGTTCTAATTACATTCTTTTACATGTAGCTGTTCAGTTTTCCCAGCACCACTTATTGAGGAGGCTGCCTTTTCTCCACTGTATATCCTTGGCTCCTTTGTCATAGATTAATTGACCATAGTATATCTCTGGGATCTCTATTGTGTTCCATTGATCTATACTTCTGTTTTTGTGCCAATACTATACTGTCTTGATCACTATAGCCTTGTAGTATAGCCTGAAGTCAGGAAGCCTGATTCCACCAAATCTGTCTTTCATTCTCAAGACTCTTTTAGCTATTCAGGGTCTTTTGCATTTCCATACAAATTGTAAAATTTCTTGTTCTAGTTTTGTGAAAAAAGCCATTGGTAATTTGATCGGGATTGCATTGAATCTGTAAATTGCTTTGGGTGATTTTCACAATGAAGTTTCATCTAATCCAAGAACATGGTATGTCCTGCCATCTGTTTTTGTCATCTTTGATTTCTCTCATTAGTGTCTTATAGTTTTCTGAGTGCAGGTTTTTTACTTCCTTGATTAGGTTTATTCCTAGGTATTTTATTCTTTTTGTTTCAATAGTGAATGGGATTGTTTCCTTAATTTCTCTTTCTGATCTTTCATTGTTAATGTATAGAAATGCAAGAGATGTCTGTGTGTTAATTTTCTATCCTGCACCTGTACCAAATTCATTGTTTAGCTCAAGTAGTTTTCTGGTGGCATCTTTAGGATTTTCTATGTATACTATCATGTCATCTGTGAACAGTGACAATTTTACTTCTTCTTTGCCAATTTGGATTCTTTTTATTTCTTTTTCTTCTCTGATTGCTGTGGCAAGGACTTCCAAAACTATGTTGAATAGTAGTGGAGAGAGTGGACATGCTCTTCTTGTTACTGATTTTAGAGGGAATGCTTTCAGTTTTTCACCATTGAGAATGATGTTTGCTGTGGGTTTGTCGTATATGGCCTATATTATCTTGAGGTAGTTTCCCTCTATGCCCACCTTCTGGAGAGTTTTTATCATAAATGGGTGTTGAATTTTGTCAAATGCTTTTCCTGTATTTATTAAGATGATCATGTGATTTTTATCCTTCAATTTATTAATATGGTGTATCACATTGATTGATTCATGTGTATTGAAGAAACCTTGCATTTGAGGGATAAACCCCACTTGATCATGGTGTATGATCCTTTTCATGTCTTGTTGGATTCTGTTGGCTAGTATTTTGTTGAGGATTGTTGCATCTAAATTTATCGGTGATATTGGTCTGTAATTTTCTGTTTTTGTAGTATCTTTGTCTGGTTTTGGTATCAGGGTATTGATGGCCTCATAAAATGACTTTGGGAGTGTTCCTTCCTCTGCAATTATTTGGAAGAGCTTGAGAAGGATGGGTGTTAGCTCTTCTCTAAATGTTTGATAAAATTCACGTGTGAATCCATCTGGTCCTGGACTTTTGTTGGTTAGGAGATTTTTAATCACAGTTTCAATATCATTCCTTGTGATTGGTCTGTTCATATTTTCTATTTCTTCCTGATTCAGTCTTGGAAGGTTATACCTTTCTAAGAATCTGTCCATTTCACCCAGGTTGCCCATTTTATTGGCATATATTTTCTTGTAGTAGTCTTTTATGCTGCTTTTTATTTCTGTGGTGTCTGTTTTAATTTCTCCTGTTTCATTTCTAATTTTATTGATTTGAGTCCTCTCCCTCTTTTTCTTGATGAGTCTTGCTAGAGATTTATCAGTTTTATTTACCTTCTCAAAAAACCAGGTTTTTGTTTTATTGACTTTTGCTATTGTTTTCTTTGTTTCTATTTCATTTATTTCTGCTCTGATCTTTATGATTTCTCTCCGTCTACTAACTTTGGGTTTTGTTTGCTCTTCTTCCTCTAGTTTCTTTAGGTGTAAGGTTAGATTTTTTATTTGGGATTTTTCTTATTTCTTGAGATAGTATTGTATTGCTATAAACTTCCCTCTTAGAACTGCCTTTGCTGCATCCCACAGGTTTTGTGTCATTGTGTTTCAATTGTCATTTCTCTCTAGGTAGTTTTTGATTTCCACTTTGATTTCTTCAGTGATCTGTTGGTTATTTAGTAGTCTATTGTTTAGCCTCCATGTATTTGTGTTTTTTACAGTATTTTTCTTATAGTTGATTTCTAATCTCATAGTGTTGTGGTTGGAAAAGATGCTTGATATGATTTCAATTTTCTTGAATTTACCAACGCTTGATTTATGACCCAAAATGTGATCTATCCTGGAGAATGTTCCATGTGCACTTGAGAAGAATGTGTAATCTGCTGTTTTCAGATGTAATCCTTTAGATATCAATTAAATCAAGCTGATTTGTTGTGTGATTTAAAGCTTGTGTTTCCTTATTAACTTTTTGTCTGGATGATCTGTCCATTGGTTTAAGTGAGGTGTTAAAGTCCCCCACTCTTTTTGTGTTCCTGTTGATTTCCTCTTTCAGAGTTGTTAGCATTTTCCTTATGTTTTGTGGTGCACCTATAATGTGTTCATTTATATTTATAATTGTTACCCCCTCTTCTTGGATTGATCCATTGATCTTCATGTAGTCTCCTTTCTTGTCTCTTGTAACATTTTTTTGTTTTAAAGTCTATTGTATCTGATATGAGTATTATTACTCCAGCTTTCTTTTGATTTCCTTTTGCATGGTATATCTTTTTCCATCCCCTCACTTTCAGTCTGTATGTGTCCCTAGGTCTGAAGTGGGTCTCTTGTAGACAGCATATATATGGGTCTTGTTTTTGTATCCATTCAGCCAGTCTGTGTCTTTTGGTTGGTGCCTTTAGTCCATTTACATTCAAGGTAATTATTGATATATATGTTCCTATTACCATTTTCTTAATTTTTTTTTTTGGTAGGTCCTTTTCTTCTCTTATGTTTTCTGCTTAGAGAAGTTCCTTTAGCATTTGTTGTTAGGCTGGTTTGGTGGTGCTGAAATTTCTTAACTTTTGCTTGTCCGTAAAGGTTTTGATTTCTCCATCGAATCTGAATGAGATCCTTGCTGGGTAGAGTATTCTTTGTTGTAGGTCTTCCCTTTCAACATTTTAAATATATCATGCCACTCCCTTTTGGCTTGCATAGTTTCTGCTGAGAAATCAGCTGTTAACCTTGTGGGAGTTCGCTTGCATGTTATTTGTCATTTTTCCCCTGTTGCTTTCAATAACTTTTTTCTGTCTTTAATTTTTGTCAATTTGACTACTGTATGTCTTGGTGTGTTTCTCCTTGGGTTTATCCTGCCTGCGATTCTCTCTATGCTTCGTGGACTTGGGTAGCTATTTCCTTTCCCATGTTAGGGAAGTTTTCAACTATAATCTCTTCCAATATTTTCTTGGGTACTTTCTCTCTCTCTTCTCCTTCTGGGACCCCTATAATGCAAATGTTGGTGTGTTTAACATTGTCCCAGAGGTCTCTTAGGCTCTCTTCAGTTCTTTTCATTCTTTTTTCTTTATTCTTTTCTGCATCAGTGATTATCACCATTCTGGCTTCCAACTAAGGTATTCGCCCTTCAGCCTCAGTTAATCTGCTATTGGTTCCCTCTAGGGTATTTTTCATTTCAGTTATTGTGTTGCATATCTGTTTTTTGCTTTTTCATTCTTGTAGGCCTTTGGTAAATTTTTCTTGCAACTTTTCAATCTTTGCATCTGGTCTTTTTTCAAAGTCCTGGATCATTTTCACTATCATTAATCTGAATTCTTTTTCTGGAAGGGTGCCTATCTCATCTTCATTTAGTTGTTTTTCTGGGGTTTTAGCTTTTCCCTTCATCTGGTACAAAGTCTTTTGCCTTTTCATTTTCTATATTTTTCTGTGGTTGTGATTTTCAATTCCACAAGATGAAATACTGCTGATACTGCTTGATCCTGCTGTCTGCCCTCTTGTGGAGGAAGCTACCTAGGAGGCTCTTGAGTGCTTCCTGATGGGAGGGGCTGATGGTGGGTTGGTCTGAGTGGTTGGAACTCAGTAAAACTTTAATCTGCTTGTCTGCCAATTGGTGGGGCTGTGTTCACACCTTGTTGGTTGTTTGGCCTGAGGCTACCCAGCACTGAAGTTTACAGGCTCTTTGATGGGGCTAATGGCAGACTCTGGGAGGACTCATGCCAATAAGCACTTCCCAGAACCTCTGTTGCCAGTGCCCCTGTCTCCTTGGTGAGCCACAGCTGCCCACCACCTTTGCAGGGAAGCCTCCAACACCAGCAGGTAGGTCTGGTTCAGTCTCCTATGGTGTTGCTGCTCCTTCCTCCTGGGTCCTGGTGAGCACACTTTTTTGTGTGTCCTCCAAGAGTGGAATCTCTGTTTCCCCCAGTCCTGTGGAGGTCCTGCATTCAAATCCAGCTAACTGGGGATTCCTCCCCCTTTGTTGGACTCCCAGGTTGGGAAGCCTGATGTGGATCTCAGAACCCTCACTCTCATGGGTAGACCTCTATGGTATAACTGTTCTCCAGTTTGTGAGTCACCCATCCAGAATTTATGGGATTTGATATTAATGTGATTGTGCCCCTCCTACCATCTCATTGCCTCATCTCCTTTGTCTCTGGATGTAGGATGTCTTTTTTGGTGAGTTCCAGTGTCTTTCTGTTGTTGATTGTTCAGAAGTTAGTTGTAATTCCATTGCTCTTGCAAGAGGGAGCAAGCACATGTCCTCCTACTCTGCCATCTTGATCCTACAATTATCCCTGTTGGGAGATTTTGAATCACAGTCTCAATGTCAGAACTTTGTTTGGTGTATTCATATTTTCTATATCTTCCTGGTTCAGTCTTGTAAAATTGTACTTTTCTAAGAATTTATCCATTTCTTCCTGGTTATCCAATTTATTGGCATGTAGTTGTTTGTAGTAATCTCTCATGATTTTTTGTATTTCTGCAGTGTTTGTTGTTACTTCTCTCTTTTTATTTCTAATTGTCTTGAGTTGTGTCTTCTCCCTTTTTTTCCTGAGAAGTCTCGCTAATGGTTAACAATTTTGTTTATCTTCTCAAAGAACCTGCTTTTAGTTGTATTGATGTTTGCTAACATTTGCTTCATTTCTTTTTCATTTATTTCTCATCTGGTCTTTCAGATTTCTTTCCTTTTGCTCACTTTGGGGGTTTTTTTGTTCTTCTTTCCCTAATTGTTTTAAGTGTAAGTTTAGGTTGTTTATTCAAGACTTTTCTTGTTTTTTGAGGAAGGCTTTTATCACTATAAACTTCCCTCTTAGAACTGCCTTGACTGCATCCCATAGATTTTTGAAAGTTTTGTTTTCATTTTCGTTTGTTTCAATGTATTTTCTGATTTCCTCTTCTATTTCCTCATTGGCTCATTTTTCAGTAGCATGTTCTGTAGTCTTCACGTGTGTATTCTTTTCCCATTTTTATTTCTGTGGTTGATTTCTAGTTTCATTCTGCTGTGATCAAAATAACATTCTTGATATAATTTCTATTCTGTCAACATTGTTGATGCTTGTTTTGTGGACTAGTATTTGATATGTGCTGGGTAAATTTCTATGTGCACTTGAAAAGAATGTGTATTTATTCTGTTGTTTTTGGATAAGATGTCCTGTAGATGTTCCTTAATTCTAAGTGAAATATTGTGTCATTTAAGACACAATGGTTGTTACCATTGGTTGTTTAGTAACTTATTCTATACTCTCTAGGTGGTTGTATTTTCTAGAGTTTTTTTTTCCCTGTAATTTATTCCTAATCTCATAGTGTTGTTGCTGGAAAAGATGCTTGATATAATTCCAATTTTGTTAAATTCACCAAGACTTGATGTGTGACCCAATATGTGATCTATCCTGGAGAATGTTTCATGTGCACTTCAGAAGAAAGTATATTCTGCTTCTTTCAGAAGGAATGTTCATTAAAGATCAATTAAATCCATCGTGTCTAATGTGTCATTTAAGGCCCGTGTTTCCTTACTGATTTCCTGTCTGGATGATCTGTCCATTGGTGTAATTGGGGTGTAATGTCTCCCACTATTATTGTGTTACTCTCAATTTACCCTTTGATGGCTGTTAGCATTTCACTTATGTATTGAAGTGTTCCTGTGTGGGGTGCATATATATTTACAATTGTTATATTTTTTTGGATTGATCCCTTGATCATTATGTATTGTATTTGTCTCTTGTAACAGTCTTTATTTTACAGTCTATTTTGTCTGGTTTGAGTATTGCTACTCCAGCTTTCTTTTGGTTTCCATTTGTATGGCATACCTTTTTCCATCCCCTCACTTTCAGTCTATAGATCTGAAGTGGCTCTTTTATAGACAGCATATATATGAGTCTTGTTTTTGTATTCATTCAGCCAGTCTGTGTCTTCTGGTTGAAGCATTTAATCCATTTACACTTAATATAATTATTGATATGTATTTTCCTATTGACATTTTCTTTTAATTGTTTTGGATTTGTTTTTGTAGGTGTTTTTTCTTCCCTTCCTCTTTTGTTCTCTTTTATTGTGATTTGATGACTATCTTTAGTGTTGTTTTTTTCTTGGTTTTTCTTTTTTTGTGTGTGTATCTATTTTAGTTTTTTTATTTGAATTTCCCATGTGGTTTTGATATAGCAGTCTATATATATACAAGATTGTTTTAAGTTGCTGGTCACTTTCACACCTAGAGAAGTTACATTAGCATTTGTTGTAAAGCTGGTTTGGTGGTGCTGAATTCCCTTAGCTTTCTTTTGTCTGTTAAGGTTTTGATTTCTTTGCCAACTCTGAATGAGTGCCTTGCTTTGTAAAATATTCTTGGTTGTAGGTTTTACCTTTCATCATTTTAAATATATCATGCCACTTCTTTCTGGCCTGCAAAGTTTCTGCTGAAAATTCAGGCAATAACGTTATGGGTATTCCTTTGTATGTTATTTGTTGCTTTAGAGGCTTTTTCCTTTATCTTTAAATTTTGTCAGTTTGAATAACATGGAGCTCAGCATGTTCTTCCATGGGTTCATCCTCTCTGGGATTCTCTGCACTTTCTGGATTTGAGTGAGTGTTTCCTTTCTCATGTTAAGAAGTTTTCAGCTATAATATCTTCAAATATTTCCTCAGGACATTTCTCTTTTTCTACTTTGGGACTCTTATAATGCAAATGTTGATGCTTTTAATGTTGCCCAATAGGTCTTTGAGAGTGTCCATATTTACTTTCATTCTTTTTTCATTTTTCTGTTCTGTGGCTGTGATTTACACCACTCTATCTTCCAGCTCACTTAGTTCTTCTTCTGCCTTAATTATTCTGCTATTGATTCCTTCTAGTGTATTTTTCATTGCAGTTATTACATTGTTCATCTCTGTTTGTTCTTTGAATCTTCCAGCTCCTTCTTAAACATTAATTGTATCTTCTTGGATTGTGCTTCCATCGTTTTTCCTAGGATTTGGATCATATTCACTATCTTTACTCTGTTTCTTTCCTTTTTTTTTTTTTTAGGTAGATTGCATATCTCCTGTTCATTTAGTTGTTCTTATGGGTTTTTATCTTCTTCCTTCATTTCTGACATGTTTCTCTGTTGTCGCATTTTGTCTAACTTCTGTGTTTGTGGTCTCCTTTCCACAGGCTGCAGGATTGCAGTTCTTCTTGCTTCTGGTGTCTACCCCTGCTGGATGAGTTTGGTCCAGGGGCTTGTGTAGGCTTCCTTATTGGGGGCACTCATGTCTTCCCAGTGGTGGGTGGAGATAGGTCTTGTCCCTTTGGTGAACAGGGCCATATCAAAGGTTGTGTTTTGAGGTAACTGTGAGCTCCCTATGACTTTAGGCTGCCTGTCTGCTGACTAGTGGGGCTGTGTTCCTGTCTTGCTAGTTCTTTGGCCTGGTGAATTCCAACTCTGCATACTGTAGGCTGTTGGGTGAGGCTGGATCTTGGTGCTGTTACAGGGGCTTCCAGGAGAGCTCATGCCAATCAACATTCCCTTGGGCTTCTGCCACCAGTGTCCTTTCCCCTGTAGTGAGCTACAACCGACCCTGCCCCCCCAGGATCCTCCAAGACCCCAGGTAATTCTAGCCCCTTTTCTTATTGCTTTGTGCTGAGTCCCAGTGTATGTGATGTCTTGTGTGCACCCTTTATGTGTGGATTCTTTGTTTCTCCCAGCCTTGTGGCGCTCCTGCACTCAGGCCCCAATGGCCTTCAAATCCAAATGCTCTGGTGGTTCTTCCTCCCAATGCCTGACCCTTAGACTCTGTTGGAGGGCCATTTTTATGTGGGAGTTTCCCTGTGTAGCCTGTATGAATTTAATTTTTTTTGGTATGAGGACTGTTTTTAGTATGGATGTCTGCCACCTCTTTCCTCAGTGTATGCTAGTCATTATCCCCTTGATAGGAGGTGTGACTGATGTGGTGATATGAGCCTGCACTGTATTGAGCACAACATCCCTTTGCTCTGTGGTTGTCACTGCCCTGTTAGGGGCAGGGTCTTTTCCCTAGTTGTTAGAATAGAGGCCCCCATATCTGTTTCTGAGCTGTGTTTCTGATCTGCAGATGTAAGTGGGACTGGAACACTCCCACTTGGAGAGAAGGCAGTTTTCCTTCTCTGGAGCTGTTCACCTATGTGTGTACTTTGTTGGGTCACTTTTCACCTGTTGTGCTGACTCACAATTTACACTGTTGTTGGAACTGCTCTCAGCCTCACCTTAACAGTGGGTATGCCAAAAATTGGCCCTGGAGTCTCTCAGGCATTCTTTTCACAATGTCATCAGTGCAGATCCCCTGAAGTCAGGCCCCAGGACTTCAGTAATTGTGTACCTCAACCTGCTATGGGAGCTATGGAGGGAGCTCAGATTCTGGCTTTGTCCAATCACAGCACATATATGCTTACAAAGCCCACAGCTGCTAAACCTTAAACTCATCTCAGTTGCAGGAGCACTCATTGTTTTGGATTTTCCACAGGTGTTAAGTTTACAAAGCCAGCAGCAGGGTGTAAATATGCATTTCCTCCATATGTGAGGAGAGTTTTCAGCTCTTCTTAATTGCACAGCCCCTGGGTCTCAGCTGTGGTTTCAACCTCACCCCATGTGTGGGCTTCCCACTGGTGTCAGTTCCCAGGGCTTCCCCATAGCACAGGTGCTCATACAGTTGGGTGGGAGCAGAGGTGATGATGGGCAGGATGCCTGAGACAGCTCAGGTAGGCAGGGCTGGAGGAATGGGTGACACATGGGGAGCATGGGCCCTTTCATGCTGGCTGGGGTGGAGGAGGAGGTGGCAGGTGTGGCACATGGGTCCACTCTGGCCAGAGGGGGCAAAGTAAGCAGCAGCAGGAGGGGCACGTGACTCTGCTCAGGCAGGAGCCCTTCCTAGTGCCCTTGGAATCAGGGACCAACACAAGGTGAAGGGGCTGCAATGGCAACCCCACTCCTTGTGCACTACTTAACAATATCACCCTGTTTCTATGGGAGCCTGGGCTTCCTCCATGAACATTCCTGGCTGTGGAACTCCTTACTTCTGTTCCTTCAGTTTGTCTCAGCAAACAACAGTCCCTCCGTTGGTCTGCTCTCCAAACCCCACAATCCAGACCCAACCCCTGTCTGCACCATCAGACACATATTTCAGGCTGGAGTGTGAAGAGCTGGAACATCTGTGTAGGTCTTACTCTGTCTTGCCTGCCACATGCTGGTTGCTGAGCTCTCCTCCAAGCCCCTGAAACTCCCCTTCTGTCCTAGCTGACCTTCCCACAAGTTAGGGGGCTGCCTCAGGTGCAGGGACCTCTCCTGTCCTTCAATCCCTCTCCAAGAGTGCAGGTTTCACTCCATTTTCTCTTTTTTTTTATTCCTACCCAGTTGCATGGGTATTTATCTTGTCCTTTTGCGTGTTGGCGGTCCTTTGCTAGTGTTCAGTGGGTGCTCTATGAGAACTGTTCCATTTGTGCATGTATTCTTGATGTACTTGTGGGGAGAGTTGAACTCCATGTCCTCCTATTCCACCATCTTGACTTCTCTCTCTGAAGCCTTTGTTTTAAAGTCTGCTTTGTCTGATATGAGTATTGCTACCTCCACTTTCTTGTCATTTCTTTTTGTATGAAATAGCTTCTTGCATCCCATCACTTTCAGTTTGTATGTGTCTTTAGCATTCAATTGTCTCTAATAGGCAGCATATATTTTTTATCCAATCATGCACCCTGTCTTTTGATTGGAGCTTCTATTCCATTGACATTTAATTATTGATAGGTGTGTACTTATTGTTATTTTATTACTTGTTTTCCAGTTGCTTTTGTAGTTATTCTCTGTTCATGTCTTCTTTTTATTTATCCTTTTTGGTTTGATAATTTTCTTTAGGCTATACTTGGGTTTCTTTCCATTTTTTTTGTATTTATAAGTTTTTGATTTGTTGTATGATAAGATTCATATATGTTGACCCATGATCATATCTATGTGTTTCAAACTGGTACTTTTTAAGTTCTAACACATTCTAAAAGATCTACATTTTTACTTCCCTCCCCCACATTTTATGTTTTTAATATCATATTTTACATTGTCATGCTTATCTCTTACCTGTTTATTGTAGCTATATTGTCTTTTACATTTTTCTTGTCTTTTAATCTGCATTCTGGCTTATTTAAGAAACCTTTATGCCTTACTACATGTTGGCCTCTCTTAGTGGGATTTTCCCTTTTGTATAGATTCCTACTTCTTTTCTATGTAGAGAAGGTCCTTCAACATTTCTTTTAAGGTAGGTTTAGTATCAATGGATTCTTTTATTTTTTGCTTTTATAAGAAGTTCTTTATCTCTCCTATTTTATATGATAATCTTGCTGGCTAGAATATCTTAGGTGGCAGGTTTTCCTCTTTCATCACTCTGCACAGGAATCAGCAGATAGCCTTATATGGGTTCTCATTTATATGACACTTGTTTTTCTCTTTATCCTTTAGAGTTATCTATCTTTAACTTTTGACATTTTAATTATGATATGTCTTGGTTTGGTACTATTTGGGTTCATCTTTTGACCCTCTATGCTTCCTGTACCTGAACATCTGCTTCCTTATTTAGGTCTTGGCCATTTTCAGCCATAGTTTCTTCAAATATATTTTTATCCCCTTCTCTCTTCTCTTGGAAAAGCTATAATGTGACTGTTGGCATGCTTAATGTTATACCAAAGACCTCATAGTTTTGTTCCATTTTTTTACTTGTCTTTCTGCTGTTCTGATTTGGTGATTTCCATTATTTTATCTTTCAAATCACTTATACATTCTTCTGTATCATTTAGTGTGCTTTTTATTCCTTTCAGATTGGTTCTTATTTCAGATATTGAATTATCTATCTTTGATTTGGTCTTTTTTATATTTTTCTAGTTACTTGTTAAAAAGATCTGTATTTAGGTCAATTATTTTCCTTAAGTTAACATTTTATTACTGGTATTTTGAATTTTTAATTGGTAAAGTATTTATGTTTCATTATTTTCTCAGAGGTTTTCTCTAACTTTTGCAATTGAGAGTAGTTCCTCTGCTTTTTCATTTACTCAACTTTCTCTGACTCTATGAATTTAGGAGAAACCGTTACCTATTGTGGTCTTGAAGGGGTGTTCTTATGTGGGAATGTCCCAATGCAGACTGTGTGTACCAAATGCTTCTGATGGAAGGGCTGGATTTGTTGTGGTTGGCAGTCATATCTTTCCTCAGGATGTGCTAGTAGCTATCACTTTGATAGTGGGTACAGATGGAGATAGATGAGCCAAAGGATGTGCAAGATGTAAGACAGAACTTCCCTTCCTCTCTTCTCAGTGGCCATCACTAACCTGTCAGTGGCAGGGCCTGCTCCCAAATTGCTGATGCAGAAGTGATGAGTCAGGCTGGAGCTGGATGTGTTCCCTTTACATGTGTCTTTTCTTATCCCCACATATTTCCCCAAAGGAGGGAGTGCTGAAGCAAGTGAGGCCTGTGTGCTTACCAATGTCTGATACTATGCCTGTGTAGATATCTGCAGCTCTGCTATAATGCAGCCAGATGTTGTGTCCTTTCCCCCATCACAGCCACTTCAAATCTGGTGCTATGCTATGCATGGGGTGAGCAGGGCTGAATTGTTTGCCCTGCTTTGTTTGGGGAACACTTTGAGGCCATTGTGAGAATCCCTGCAGCCATGCTCCCATCAGAAATGTTGGCTGGTTCAGGGATTCCACTTGAGTAAGCACAAACAATGGCCACTGCTGCTCCACCTGGGCTCCATCCCAGGACTGGATTGCTTCGCACCTCAAGTTTGAGTCTTTTCCCATTTCCTCGGTGCCCTAGATACAGTATTTTTGTTGTTGTTTTTGTTATTTGTTTGCTTATAAATAATCTTTTAGTATATTTTTTTAAATTTAAATTTATTTATTTATTTGTTTATTTAGGCTGTGTTGGGTCTTTGTTGCTTCATGCAGGCTTTCTCTAGTTGCCGCAAGTGGGGGCTACTCTTTGTTGCACTGTGTGGGCTTCTCATTGTGGTGGCTTCTCTTGTTGAGGAGCATGGGCTCTAGGCATGCAGCCTTCAGTAGTTGCAGTACATAGGCACGGTAGTTGTGGCTTGCGGGCTCTAGAGTGCAGGCTCAGTAGTTGTGGCACATGGACTTTGTTGCTCCACAGCATGTGGGATCTTCCCTGGGAAGGGATCGAACCTGTCCCTTGCATTGGCAACCAGATTCTTAACCACTGCACCACCAAGGTTGTCGCTAGATAATGTTGTGGTGTGGCATGGAGTGAGCAGAGTCAGGGCATTCACATGACTCAGTCTTGGGAGTTGGGCAAGAAGGTCACAGGAATCCCAGCAGTCACTGGAGCAGACCTCACTCTGCTCTGCCTGGGAGCAAGCAAGCACACATGCACTCCTCCTGAGTGGAGTCCAGATTTCTCCAGACTATCTGTCCCAGCACTTCTCCAACCAACCAAAGCGACTTATATCCTACATGTATGATCTCAGGATGGGCACATCCAATCTGAGGCTTTACCAGTTTATTCCCTAGGGTGGGTATCCACTCTTGATATCTCCTTTTTCCTCTGAGTTCCCTCCCAAGGCCACAGCTCATGATCTAATCATGTTCTTTCACTCATACCTGATAATATGTGTATATTTCTCACAGCCTTTGTTGTACAAGAGGACTTCTGGAAGTCTTCAGTGGGAATTGTTACCAAAGTAGGTGAAATTTTTGATGTGTTCATTGAGGGAGGTGCACCCTACATCCTCTTATTCCATCATCTTGATCTCTAACACCTTTGGTGATATTCAAGAGTCATTTTTCTCTCCTGTTTATTATCAAACATGTTATTAGAAGTGAGTAGGCACATAATTTATAAAATTATACAACAATGACAATAATAACAATAACAAGGTGCATCACATCAATATCCCTATAGTAGGTATGATCAACTTGTTTACCACACAGATCTGGCTTTTCAATCTAACATTAAAGAGCATATTATTGATTTCCTATTTTTGACTTGATATTCATAATCATCTCATTTTACTCATGAAATAAGTATACTTCTATCCAATAATAAAAATTTAATGATGGTGCAATATAAAAACCACATTGATATCAGTTTTCATGCTATGGATTCAAACGAAGACTACAATATATTTTTTAATTGAAGGATAGTTAATTTATAAAGTTGTCTTAATTTCAAGTGTAGAGCAAAGTGATTCATATATGTGTGTGTGTATATATATATATTTGTTTTCAGATTCTTTTCCATTACAGTATCCATTTTCCATTACAAGATATCGAGTATAGTTTCCTGTGCTATACAGTCAACACTTGCTTTTTACCTATTTTATATATAGTATTGTTTTCATGCTAATCCTGAACTCCTTATTTAGCTCCCACCCCATTCCTTTGGTAACCACAAGTTTGTTTTCTATGTCCGTGAGTCTATTTTTGTTTTGTATATAAATTCATTTGTATCATTTCTTCAGATGTCACATGTAAGTGATGTATGATATTTGTCCCTGTCTGACTCAATATAACAATCTTAGGTCCATTTGTGCTGCTGAAAATGACATTATTTCATTCTTTTTATGGCTGAGTAATATTGTGAACATTGAGGTGTATATATCTTTTAGGATTATGGTTTTCTCTGGGATATATTCCCAGGAGTGGGATTATTGGCTCATATTGTAACTCCATATTTAGTTTTATAAGGAACCTTCACACTGTTCTCCACAGTGGCTGCAACAATTTACATTCCCACCAACAGTGTGGGATGGTTCCTTTGCCTCTACAACCTATACAGCATTTATTATTTGTATGAAAACAGAAAAGACCCAGAATAGACAAAACAATTTTGAGAAAGAAGGGAGCTGGATGAATCATGCTCTCTTACTTCAGACTATACTACAAAGCTACAGTAGTCAAAACAATATGGTACCACCACAAAAACAGACACATAGGTCAATGGAACAGGGTAGAAAGCTCAGAAAGAAACATACTCACTTATGGTCAATTAATATAAAACAAAAGATGCAAGACCATACAAAGAAGAAAGGACAGTCTCTTCAATAATTAGTGCTTGGAAAACTGGACAGCTACATGTAAACAATAAAGTTAGAACTTCTCTAACACCAGACACAAAAATAAACTCAAAATGGATTAATGACATAAATGTAAGACCAGATATTATAAAACACTTAGAGGAAAATATAGGCAGAACATTCTTTGACATAAATCGCAGCAAAATTTCTTGGATCTCTCTCCTAGAGTAATAGAAATAAAAGAAAAAATAAACAAATGGGACTTAACTAAACTTAAAAGCTGTTGTGCATCAAAATAAATTGTAAATAAAATGAAAAGACAACCAATAGAATGGGAGAAAATATTTGTAAATGATGAGGCTGACAAGGGATTAATTTATGAAATATACAAACAGCTCATAAGCTCAATATCAAAAAGAGAAAGAAATATAAAAATGGCCAGAAAGCCTAAATAGACATTTTTCCAAAAAGAAATACATACAGATGGCCAACAGGCACATGAAAAGATGATCAAAATTGCTAACTTTTAGATAAATGAAAATCAAAGCTACTATGAGGCATCAACTCATACCAGGTAGAATTGCCATCATTAAAAAGTCATGACAAAGTCTACAAGACAAGGATGTGGAAAATAAGAATCCTTGTGCACTTTTGGCAGGGATGTAAAAATAAAGCAATTATGGCAAGAGTATATTAATTCCTCAAAAAATTGAAAGAATTACCATATTATCCAGCAATTCCACTTCTGGGTATATTCTCTAAAGACCTGAAATTAGTCTCTCAAAGAGATGCTTGTTTACCCATGTTCACAGCAGCATGATTCACAATCATTAAAAAAACGTAAAGCAACATAAGTGTTCATCAGAGAATGAATGGATACACAATGTGTGGTGTATGCATACACTGGAATATTATTCAGCCTTAAAAGGAAGGAAATTCTTTAATGCACTCCAACATGTATGAAGCTAAATGGCATTTTGTTCATTGGAATAAGCTAATCACAAAAGACAAATACTGTATGATTCTACTTATATAAGGTATGTAGTCAAATCTCACAAAGACAAAGTAGAACGATAGCTGCAAGGGGCTGGGGAGAAGGGAGTATGATGAGTTATTATTTTAATGTTTCAGTTTTACAAGATGAAAAGTGTTATGGGGTTGGATAACAGTGATGGTTGCACATAATGTGAATGTATTTAATAACATTTAAAAATGGTTAAGATGGTAAATTTAATGTTATGTGTATCTTACCACAATTGAAAAAAGTGGAAGGAGGTGGAAAAAGATATTCCATGCAAATGGAAGTCAAAAGAAAGCTGGAGTAGCAATACTCATAACAGACAAATTAGACCTTAAAGTAAAGACTATTACAAAAGACAAGGAAGGACACTACATAATGATCAAGGGATTAATTCAAGAAGATGATACAAAAATAGTAAATATCTATGCACCCAACATAGGAACACCTCAATACATAAGGCTAATGTTAACAGCCATAATTAACAAATAAATTAATGAATATAAGTACAAGGGAATATGATCCTGTCACTTAAAATTATTGTATAAAACTCTGTTGACCTAAATACATGTTCATGATGGCTTTTATTAAAAAAAAAAAAAACTGATCACAAAATAGCATATACGGCATAGTCCTCTGTGTTTAAAATTATATATATGCATCTACATGGGAATTGAGTACAAGAAATGTCTGTAAGATTGAAAGTGTTAGTGTATGCAGTTTTTCTGGAGAGAAAATATTTTAATTTTTTAAATTCTTTTTGAACTTTTCAAATATTTATAGTCATTATTTAACACTTGTACAAAAACAAAATAAATATTATTGTCTTAAAATTTAAAAAAAGGGGAAATTGACAGTAACACAATAATAGTAGGAGAAATTAATACCCCACTTTCGCCAACAGACCAATCATCCAAAGATAAAATAGATAAGAAAACACAAGATTTAAATGAGAAATTAGACCATTTGATATAATTGATATTTATATGACATTCTATCAAAAAACTTCAAAATACACTTTCTTCTCAAGTGCACATGAAACATTCTCCAAGATAGATCATATCTTGGGGCATAAATCAAGCCTCAATAAATTCAAGAAAATTGAAATCATATCAAGCATCATCTCTGACCACAATGCAATGAGATTAGATACCACTTACAGGAAAAAAAAACTGTAAAAAAATACAAACACATAGAGGATAAACAATACACAATTAAATAACCAAGATGTCACTGCAGAAATCAAAGGGGGAATCAAAAATATACTTAGAAATAAATGACAATGAAAACACGGCAACTCAAAACTTATGGGATGCAGCAAAAGAACTTCGAAGAGGGAAGTTAATAGCAAAACAATCCTACCTTAAAAAAAAGAGAAACTTCGAATAAACAACCTAAACTTACACCTAAAACAAATAAAGAAAGAAGAACGAAAGAACCCCAAAGTGGGCAGAAGGAAAGAAATCATAAAGATCAGATCAGAAAAAAATGAAAAAGAAAGGAAGGAAACAATAACAAAGATCAATAAAACTAAAAGCTGATTCCTTGAGAAGATAAATAAAATTGATAAACCATTAGCCAGACTCATCAGCAAAAAAAGAAGGTGCAAATCAACCAAATTAGAAATGAAAAAGAAATAACAACCAACACCAGAGAAATACAAAAGATCATGAGAGACTACCACAAGCAAATATATGCCAATAAATTGGATAACCTGGAAGAGGTGGATACATTCTTAGAAAACTACAATCTTCCAAGGCTGAAACAGGAAGACATAGAAAATTTGAACAGACCAATCACAAGCACTGAAATTGAGACTGTGATTCAAAATCTCCCAACAAAAAAAAAAGCCCAGGGCCAGATGGCCTCACAAGCAAATTCTGTCAAACATTTAGAGAAGAGCTACCACCTATTCTCAAACTCTTCCAAAATATAGCAGAAGGAGGAACACTCCCAAACTCATTCTACAAGGCCATAATCACTGTGTACCAAAACCAGAGAAAGATGTCACAAAAAAAGAAAATTTCAGGCCAATATCACTGATGAATATAGATGCAAAAATCCTCAACAAAATACAAGCCAACAGAATCCAACAGCACATTAAAAAGATCATATACCATGATCAAGTGGGATTTATCCCTGGAATGCAAGGATCCTTCAGTATACACAAATCAATCAATGTGATAGATCCTATTAACAAATTGAAGGATAAAAACCATATGATCATCTCAAAAGATTCAGAAAAAGCTTCTGACAAAATTCAACATCCATTTATGATAAATGCTTTCCAGAAAGTGGGCATAGAAGGAATTTACCCCAACATAATAAAAGCCATATATGACAAACAGCCAACATCATTCCAAGTGGTGAAACACTGAAAGCATTCCCTCTAAGGCCAGGAACAAGACAAGGGTGCCCACTCTCACCACTATTATTCAACATAGTTTCAGAAGTGTTAGCCACAACAATAAGAGAAGAAAAAAAAATAATAAAAGGAACCCAAATTGGAAAAGAAGTAAAATTATCACTCTTTGTAAATGGTATGATATTATACATAGAAAAGCTTCCAGAAAAGTGCTAGCACTAATCAATGAATTTAGTAAAGTAGCAGAATACAAAAGTAATGCACAGAAATCTCTAGTAATGCACACTAGCAACGAAAGATCAGAAAGCAAAATTAAGGAAACAATCCTATTTACCACTGCAAAAAGAAGAAGAAAATACCTAGGAATAAACCTGCCTAAGGAGGCAAATGACTTGTAGGCCGAAAATTATAAGATACTGATGAAAGATATTGAAGATGATGGAAACAGATGTAGGACTGTCATACAGAGTGAAGTGAGTCAGAAAGAGTAAAATATTGTAAATTAACACCTATATACGGAATATAGATAAATGGTACAAATCAACCGGTTTGCAGGGCAGAAATAGACACAGATGTAGAGAACAAACAAGTGGGGAAAGTGGGGCAGGGAGGGTTGGGGAGGAATAAATTGGGAGATTGGGATAGCCATATATATATTACTAATTAGAAAAAAATATATCACATTGTACACTTTACATATATGCAGTTTATTATATGTCAATTGTATCTCAATGAAAGTTCTTAAAGAAAAAACTAAAATAAACAAGATCCTACTGTATAGCACAGTAAGCTATATTCAATGGAAAAGAATATGAATAAACTCTATGTGTGTATACATATATATATATATATATATATATATATATATATAACTGAATCACTTTGCTGTACACCAGAAATTAACAAAGCTTTGTAAGTCAACTATACTTCAATTAAAAAGAAAACAGAGAAACAAACAAACAATAAAAAACAGATGGAAGGATATACCATGTTCTTGGATTGGAAGAATCAACATCATGAAAATGACTGTACTACCCAAATCAATTTAGAGGTTCAATGCAATCCCTATCAAATTACCAATGGCATTTTTCACAGACCTAGAACAAGAAATTTTCTGATTTGTATGGAAATGCAAAAGACCCAGAATAGCCAAAGCATTCTTGAGAAGGAAAGATGGAGCTGGAGGAATCAGGCTCCCTGACTTCAGACTATACTACAAAGCTACAGACATCAAAACAGTATGGTACTGGTACAAAAACAAAGATAGATCAATGGAACAGGATAGAAATTGCAGAAATAAACCTACACACCTATGGTCAATTAATCTACAACATAGGAGGCAGGGCTATACAATGGAGAATAGAGAGTCTCTTCAATAAATGGTGGGAGGGGAAGCTGGGACAAAGTGAGAGAATAGCATAGACATATATACACTACCAAATGTAAAATAGATAGCTAGTGGGAGGTTGCTGTATAACAATGGGAGATCAACTCAATGATGGGTGATGCCTTAGAGGGCCAGGACAGGGAGGGTGGGAGGGAGATGTGGGAGGGAGGGGATATATGTATAAATACAGCTGATTCACTTTGGCATAACTCCAAAACTGGTACAAGAGTGTAAAGCAATTATATCCCAATAAAGAGCTTTAAAAAAAAAGAAAAAAAACGGTGCTTCAATACTGGAGAGCTACATGTAAAAAAAATTAAATTAGAACATTCTTTAACACCATACACAAAAGTAAACTCAAAATGAATTAAAGAATTAAGTGTAGGACCAAATACTACACAATTCTTAAAGGAAATCATAGGCAGAACCTTCTTTGACATAAATTGCAGCAAATTTTTTTGATCCATCCCCTAGAGTAATAAAAATAAAAATAAGTAACTGAGACCTAATTAAACTCAAAATCTTTTGCACAGAAAAGGAAACCATAAACAAAAGGAAAAAACCCACAGAAGGAGAGAAAACATTTGCAAACAATACAGCCAACAAGGGATTCATCTCCAAAATTTACAAACAACTCATGCAGCTCAAAATAAAAAAAAAACTAACATCCCAATCAAAAAATGTGCAGAAAAGATAAATAGACCTTTTTCCAAAGAAGATATACACTGGCACATGAAAAGATATTCAACATTGTTAAGAACTAGAGAAATGCAAATCAAAAAAACCATGAGATATCACCTCACACCAGTCAGAATGACCATCATCAAGAAGTCTACAAACAATAAATGCTGGAGAGGGTGTGGAGAAAAGAGAACTCTCCTGCACTGTTGGTGGGGATTTAAATTGGCACAGTCACTATGGAGAACAGTATTGACGTTCCTTAAAAATCTGAAAATAGAGCTACCTTATGACCCAGCAATCACACTGCTGGGTGTATATCTGGAGAAATCATGGTTCAAAAGGATACATGCACCTTGATATTCATTTCAGCACTGTTTACAATGGCCAAGATGTGTAAGCAACCTAAATCTCCATCGACAGATGAATGGATAAAGAGGATGCGGCGCATATATACAATAGAATATTATTCAGCCATGAAAAAGAATGAAATTATGCCATTTCCAGCAACATGGATAGGCCTGGAGATTATCATACTAAGTGAAGTATTTCAGACAGAGAAAGAAAGAAATCATAAGATATCACTTACATGTGGAATCTGAAAAATGTGATACAAATGAACTTATTTAAAAAACAGAAATACTCATAGACTGAGAGAACAAATTTATGGTTACAAGGGGGAAAGGGTGGGTGGGAGAAGGGATAAATTGGGAGGTTTAGATTGACATATACACATTAGTATCTTTAAATAGATAACTAAAAATGACCTACTGTATAGCACAGGGAACACTGCTCAATATTCTGTAATAACATAAATGAGAAACAAATTTGAAGAAGAGAGACTTGTATACATATAACTCAACCACTTTGCCAAACTCCTGAAACTAACACAACATTGTGAATCAACCATAATCCAATATAAAATTTAAAAAATTAAAATTAAAAAAAATTAAAAAAATCAAAAAATGGTTTTTAGAAGTATGTGAAAAGACACAGTAAAACTGTATATATCCATTACTTAAGAAAAATATACAAGAGCATGGTAGTGACTTTGTTTCAATCATATATCTAACACTGTGACAAACATTGTAGGAGACACAATGACATGAAGAGAAGGCTTATGCTGTCTATGGATTTATATTATCAGTGGGGATATATGCCTGAGGCTGAATGACAAAAAAATGTAAAGAACTGATTAAAGTATATTTAAATACCTGAATAAGTAGAGGTATGCCATGATTCTGAATGGGAATATTTAATTTCATAAATATGATAATCATCCACTAATTAATATCTAAAATCAGTGCTATTCCAATTGAAGTCACAATAAGATTTATCATGGAAAATTGATTCTAAAATGTGTTTGCAAGATATATAAATATTATATATAACCTGACACAGGAGGCATTACAGATGAGTAGGGAAATAATCTTTTATAAAGTGTTATATTTTGGAACAACTGACTCTCCATATGAAAAACAGCAAAATTAGATCCCTACCTCACATATCTCACAAAGATGAATTAAATATGCATCAAAGACATCAAGGTAAAAATTTAGAAATCTATATATTGTAATAGAAACCATAAGAATATGTATATATCAACATAAAGGAGGGTTTCTTGAATAAGACATAATTAGCACACAACATACAGAAAATATTGATAAATTCAGCTACACTAAAACAAAAATAATTTGTGTGAAAAAATACTACAAACAAAATAAATATTTATGTTAGATTCTAGGCTAAAATATTTCCAATTCATAACACATAATACCTATAAGCGTGTAAGTAAAATAAAATATATATAAAAACTGGCAAATGATATGGGTGGGCAAGTCACAGATGAGGAAATCTGAATGAGTAGTAATTGCAAGAAAGGTCCAAAACCTTTATTATTAATCAGAAAAAGGCAAGTTAAAATAAAAATGAGGTATTTTTTCAAAACCCCCATAGGATGGGCAATTTAAAAAAATAATAATAATACCAAGAGAATTGTAAATTGGTCAACAATTATGTAGAACAATTAGAAAAATATCTAGTAAATTTGAAATATGCATTGTCAATCCTATAACAATTCCACTCCAAGGAACATTGATTAACTCTAGTACATGTGTACAATGAAAACATATACAAAAATATGTATTGCAGTATCATTTGCCAGAGTGGAAATTTTGGTGTGGGAAAACTAAAATATATATTAAAAGGCATATGATGGATTATGGTAGAGCAGTGAAAACAATGGCACTAGAACCACATGTATGAATGGGTCTCAATAATAGTATTGAATGAGAAAAGGAAGTTCCACAATAACATATACAGTAAATAGTATTTAATTATATTTTATTTTTATTTTTCAATTTTTATTTTCTATTGGAGTATAGCTGATTTACAATGTTGTTAGTTTCAGCTGCACAGCAAAATGACTCAGTCATATGTATACATATGTATACATATATATTTCAGAATCTTTTCCCATATAGGTTATTACAGAGCATTGAATAGAACTCCCTGTGGTATGCCCTGTTGATTATCTATTTTATATATAGCACTGTGTATATGTTAATTACAACCTCCTAATTTAACCCTGCCCCTTCTTCCCTTTGGCAACCATAAGTTTGTTTTCTGAGTCTGTGAATCTGTTTTGGTTTGTAACTAAGTTCATTTGTATATATTTTTTAAGGTTGTACACACAAATATCATATGATATTTGTCTTTCTCTGTCTGCCTTACTTCACTTAGTATGATAATTTCTAGGTCCACCCATGTTGCTGCAAAACGGCATTATTTCATTCTTTTTGTGGCTAACATTCCATTGTATATATGTACCACATCTTCCATATTCATTCATCTGTCGATGGACATTTAAGTAGATTCCATGTCTTGGAATTAAGTTTTGAAACACAAAAAATAATAGTAAATACCGTGATATATTGATACATTTAAAAATTGAAATAGCTTGAGTAGATAGAATTCACATTAACTTCAAGATAATGGTTGTAGTTGAAGGAGTAGGAAAATCAATTAGATGGTGAAAGGTATAAGAGGACTTAAACTGTATTTGTAAGGTTTATTTATTTAAAATCAAAAGAAAATATTTATATTTGTTAATTTTGACAGTGTGGGTGTTGATTATATTAGTCATTATACTTTTCTGTATGTTTGAAATTTTACATAATTTTTAAATAAATAAAACTCATATTTTGAAACTGGATAAAGTTGAGTTCAATTTGAGGCTTATCAACTCTGTACCACATTACTCAAATTCACTCAATCTCAATTTCTTTATTAGTAAAATAAGGGTGATATTATCTAATTTGTAGGATGTTGGTGGGGATCAAATTATATAAAGCATATGAAGCACCTGGCCCAGTACCAGATAGAAGTTTATTAAATGTTAATTATCTTTCCTTTGTATATCTACCATTGCCCTAATTGGACCAATCTGATAATGCTATTAGAAAGGGGTTTGAGTTTAGCTTGACAAACTCACTGTTAATTGTTTCCTTCTAGTGATTACTGCCTCACTTTCTAAGTGTTTACAAACCATTTGTTTGACAATTAATTCTACAATTTTACCAGATTTCAAGATTTCCTGTCATGTATTGCCAGAATCCATTTTCCCTCTTTTAAAAATCAATTCATCAATCATCATTCTCCTAGCATCTCTCCAATTCCAATTCCCATTATTTCACCATCTTTCTTCCAAAAAGCTTTTGACTATTTCTAAAAATCATATCCACATTCCAAAGCTGTAAATTTAACCCACAAAAATATTCACAAGAATGTGACAGAGGTTCTGAAGGAAGTTCCAAAGTTTGGAAGAGTACCCAACATGTTTTGAACAATAGCAACATCTTAGGAATAAATTTATATCTTCCTCAGGCCTTGCTTTTGATGGGAACAGTACTCATTGTACTATATCACATTTGTAAGTGTGTTAGAATCCCACTACTTTACTTTTGTGCGCTAACTTTCTGAACCCTGTTAGAGAGTAAGATGTTCTTCAGCAAAAATTGTGTGATTGTTCACTTTATTCTTTGTGTCTGACACAGAGTAGGCATTCATGCAATTTTTATGTGCTAAATAAATAAATAAATGCCCTAGGTTTTCCTTTTCATAGAATTCTTCTTTACTTATTTTTTTTCTTACTGCATACCCCTGGATGACATACTGATTGACAGGGAGTACAATGGAAACATAACACCATCAGTGGTTCCTTGATAAGAAAGAATCAATGTGTCCAACCGAGTTTGTCTCCCTTAGTAGTCAAATCAATGCAGAAATTCCATTATTTTGATTCAAACGTCTGGAAGTTATGGTCAAGTAATATTTGATTCTTTCAAATTTCAAGACCCTCATAGATGAAAAAATATGCAATTTTTACAAAAATTCTTATCAAAATGTCAGAGTTAGGACTTTCATAAGAGATAAGACAAACATTGTTATAGATTCTGAAGAGGGATATACATTAACTTTTCACTCTCACTTCTTCCATGAAGATCAGAAAAGCAACTGGAATAAATACATAAGAGGTTTTAGAACACATAGGTTCATTTGTAAAATAAATTCTTATTACTTGTATATGCTGATAGTTTGTTTTAATTAGAAGTAGGGAAGTCTAAGATTAATTTATATTTAGAAAACATTTTGGGACTTCCTAGGTGGTGCAGTGGTTAAGAATCCACCTGCCAATGCAGGGGATATGGGTTTGATTCCTCCTCCAGGAAAATCCCACATGCCACTGAGCAACTAAGCCTGTGTACCACAACTATTGAGCCTGCACTCTAGGGTCCATGAGCCACAACTACTGAGCCTATGTGCTGCAACTACTGGAGCCCACATGCCTAGAGTCCATGCTCTGCAACAAGAGAAGCCACCAAAATGAGGAGCCCATGCATCACAATGAAGAGTATCCACTGCTCACCACAACTAGAGAAAGCCCATGTGCAGCAACGAAGACCCAATGCAGCCAATAAATAAATTAATTCATTAATTAAAAAGAAAAAGCATTTTAACCCCATTTGAAAATCCAATCCAAGAAGATTATTGAAAATTGTGCTACAATGAAAAATACCAGAGATTCTCCATTTCTCCTCATAGTTATATCAATTTTTGTTTCATGCAATTTACACTTCTATTGTTAAATATATGTATTTAGAATTATTATGTTGTATCTTCTTGGGAATTGAACCTTCTACCACTATGTAATGTTCCTCTTGTTACCTGGTAGTTTTCCTTGCTCTGAAATGCACTGTGTCATATTAATAAAGCCATTCCAGTTTTCTTTGGAGTTGGATGGTAAATAGTTTTCATCCTGTTGACTTTTAAGTACCTATTATCATCATATATGAAGTGAGTTTCTTATAAATAAATCATTTGGTCATTTTAAAAATTCCATTCTAACAATCTGTCTTTTAATTGATATATTTAGACCATACACATTTAATGTAAGTATTGATAATATTTGAATGCTATAGTTTTTGTTATAATCTCACAGGTCTCCAAGGCCCAGTTAATTTTTGCCAATCTTTTTCAATTCCTTTAGTTTAGATTGAATATTGATCTACTTTCAAGACCACTAACTCTTTCCACTGTCATCTCCATTCTGTTATTGAAGCCACTTAGTAAATTTAATTTTGATTATTGTATATTTATTTCCCAAATTTTGTTTGGTTCTTTATATCTTTTATTTCTTTGCTAAGATTTTTTGTCCTTTCATTTGTTTGAGCAGTGTAAATCCTTACTTCTTGGAGCATGATTATAATAAATGCTTCAAAGTCTTACAATTCCAACATCTGTGTCATTTTTGGATTGTTATCTGTTGATTAGCAGTTTCCTTGTAAATTTTATTTCCTGATTTTTCATATGCCAAGTAATTTTGGATTATTTCTTGTACATTTCTATATTTTGTATGAGATTCTTTGTCTTGTTAAAATCTTGAGCACAATATTAATTTCTGTTTTATTTTAGCAGGCAATTGACTTGGTAAGTTTAGGCCAGAATTTTCTACCCACCTTCTGTGGCCTGTGGTTCAAATGTCATTACAGTTTTCACAGCCTCTACACTGTTTTTTGGATGTGTCCACTGGGTGTTTCCCTCCAGATCCTGTCTAAATCCTACGAAGAATGATGATTTTTGTTTTGTTTGTTTTCTTTTTATTATAAATTTATTTATTTATTTTTTTATTTATTTAATTGGCTGTGTTGGGTCTTCTCTGCTGTGCACAGGCTTTCTTTTTAGTTGTGGTGAGTGGGGGCTACTCTTCATTGTGGTACGCAGGCTCCTCATTGCCGCGGCTTCTCTTGTTGTGGAGCACAGGCTCTAGCTGCGTGGGCTTCAGTAGTTGCAGCACATGGGCTCAATAGTTGTGGCTTATGGGCTCTAAAGCTCAGGCTCAATAGTTGTGGCACATGGGCTAATTTGCTCCACGGCATGTGGGATCTTCCTGGAGCAGGGATTGAACCCATGTCCCCTGTATTGGCAGGCAGATTCTCAACCACTGTGCCACCTAGGAAGCCCTGTTTTCTTTTAATAGAAAATAAACTTGGTTCTGTTCCAGCCAAAAGTCCCTACATGCTTTCAGTGATCTATGACCCAAATATCATCACTTAATTTTTCAAAGCCTTTGTAATGTTACTTGGATTTACCCTAGATGTGCACCACCAAGTAGTTGTTATGTAACCTTAGTGGTAGTTAATTCTGAAGGTCAGTTTTCAAAGCCTTTGGTGAGCTATATAGGATAGATAATGCAAGTGGCCTTTGAGGTGAATCCAGGTATTCATACACCTCACTATGACACTGCTCTTGAGTTCTTTCATCTCCATGAATTACCCAACACTTTTTGGTTCCCTGGGGCTCCCTTCCTTGTATTCTGGCTAGAAAGCCAAGACTTTAGTTTCTCTGCTCTGCTATGTACTTCCACCACTATGGCCCTAGCCAGGACCAAACAATGTGAAAAGAGAAACAAAATGCAATAGGAATTCACCCCAAATTTGGGGGACCATAACTCTTCTAGTCAGAGAAAAAGAACCTCTTCTCTCAGTGTACTAGGCACCAGCTCAGCTTTTACTGATGATGTGATACCATAGAATTACCTGAGTATTAAAGTGAAATTGAGCAAACAAAAAGAAGATAAAAGCATTCCCCCTGTTTCTCTGATTTAAGTGTTCTCTTTTTTTCAGCCATTAGGCATGGAAAAAAGTATTTTTTCTAAAACTTTATGCCTGCACTGAGCATGCACTTTGTTGGTCTTTGAATCCAACAAGGCAATACTAAGGTGGGGAGTGAGGATCAAAAAACTCACCACCACCACCACCACCTCACCATTTGCTGGTATAGCAAATTCTAGTCTCCTTTCCCAATCTGCCTGTTATCATTTACTTTTTATGTTCTCATATAGCTGCTTCCTTTATCATTAAAATGATTTGTGTTTCCTTTCAGTGGGAAAGAAGTAGAATAATCTTAATCTTGTTCTGAAACAAAGCCATCTATCTCTGTTTTCTCAGACTTTATTTTTCTCATTCATAATTCCTCTCTCTTGAATATGCCTGTCATTCTTTATCTTTTTTACCTGTTCTCATTCTTTCTACTTTTTCTCTCTATCTCATTTTCTGTGGTTGTATCTATACTTTTTGTTCTTTGTTTCCACATCATTTTCTTTCTCAGTGTTTCTCTTTGTCTGTTTCTGTTTCCTTTTGTCCCTCTCCCTTTCTTTAATTATCTCTACCTTTGCTACTTTCTATATCTTCTCTGTATCTCTCTTCCCAGTTTCCAACACAAATTTCCATAGAGTATTTTAATGTGAATTTATAAGAAATGATGACAAATACTACGAAAGTAAAGGTAATTAATATCTTATCTGGGGCTTTGCATTTTCAGGAATGTGAAAATTTAGTATTCTCCAATTTGAAATCTTTAACTTAAAATATCTCTTCCACATGTTGGAAGATGTGAACTTTTTAAACTTTATTTTATTTACTGACAAATGTTTACTAAATACTACAATATGTGCAGCAGTGTGAGATATTACAAATTATATAAGAAATATTACCTGCCATCAAGCAGCTTACAGCTTAGTAAAAGAAGTAAAATGTCTTACTTTTTAATGTTTTAATGCAATTATACAGAACTAAAATTATACACATTGAAAGGGAAAAGAGAAGCAAACTGTCATGCAAATAAGAAAAATAATTTTAAAACCTTAGTGATTATGGTCAAGACATTTCCTTATCATAGTCAGCAAGAATTCACAGATGAAAAGAACAATTTTGGTATCAGACTTTCAAGTATCTTTCATTGTGTTATTAGCATGGTGTCTAGAGACAACTATATAATTACCAGCCTGAATTTCTATTCTCTCATCTCTTCAAACCAGAAAACTGCTCAAATTGTTCTCACACTCAGACTTAGCCTTGCCCATTACATCAGAAAAACCTCTGTCCCTATAAGGAATATAGGTAATTTACTGTCTCATCACTAGATAATCTTGTTTCTCATCTCAGTTGCCCAATCCCTTTATAAACATATAGTAATTTCAGAATTTTCAACCCATACTCCTGTGAGAATCATCTCTACTAAGAAGAGTCTATTGTTTATGATAGTTTTTCTTTGTTTGTTTGTTTTTTGTCATTAGTACTATATTTTTTAGTCAAAACAGTTTTCCAAATCTGCTTAAGTAAACACCTTTTCCATACTCCTCTTCAGTGAGATTATCATATAATTAGATTTATTCCCATCACAGTTTGGATTCCATTCTGAGATTTCTCCAACCTCCTGATGGATTACTTTAAATTTGTGTGTGTTAAGATTCACACTTTGTGCTGTAAAGCTCTATGGGCTTTGGTAAATGCATAGATCCATGTATCCACCATTGAAGTTTCATGCATGTTTAAATTTTATCTAACTTGTTTGGCATAGCAATAATTTCTACAACCACATAGTATGCTGTTTTAAATTGTACCACAGCATTTTTTCCCTTTACTATTAAATGATATCATGGTTAATTCCATTATTCAGCAATTACAAATAAATCTGCTAAAAATTCTTGCATACATATCTTTACATAAACATAAATTTTCAAATCAGCTGGATAGATAACTATGAGTGTGATTGCTGAGTCATACGGTGAGACTTTATTGGAAACTGTCATGCTATCTTCCAAAGTGGCTGTACAATTTTGAATTCCTACAATTAATGAATAGGGTTTCTATTTTCTTCATCCTCATCAGCAACTGGTATTGTAGGATTTTTGGATTTTATCCATTCCAACCAATGAGCTGATATTTCATTGTTATTTTAATTTGCATTTTTAATGACAATTGATGTTGTGTATCCTTTCCTATGTTTACTTGCCATATGTAATTCTTCTTTGGAGAGATGCCTTTTTAGATATTTCCTCAATGTTTTTAATTGTTTGTTTTTTTTTTTTTTATTTTGAGTTTGAAGAGTATTTAAAAACATATTTTGGATACAACTGCTTTATAAGATATGCATTTTATAAATACTTAAAAACTCATCACTAAACCTAAAGTCACACAAATTTTCTACCCTCTCTTCTAGACTTCAGAGTTTTGTGTTTTACATTAACATGCATTGTCCATTCTGAGTTAATTTTTGTGTAAGGTGTGAGGATTTATCTTGCTTAACATTATATGGGTGTACACACAAATGTTCCAGAACCATTTCTTCACAAGGCTGTCTTTTCTCCACTGAATTGCTTTTCCAACTTTATCAACAATCAGTTGACTATATGTTTTTATATATATATATATATATTTTTTTTTTTAGTGTGTCTATTCTAGTCCATTGGTCTATGGATCTGCTTTCACCATTACCACACTGTCTTGATTACTGTAGCTTTATATTAAGTTTTGATATAAGGTTATCAAAGAACCTTAATTATCTTATTTTCAAAAGTGTATTGAATATTCCAGGGCTTTGGCACTTCAATGTATATTTTAGCATCAGCTTTTCCATTTCTACAAAATATCTATGGTAATTTTTTATAAATTTATTTATTTATTTATTTACCTATTTACTTATTTCTTTATTTATTGGCTGTGTTGGGTCTTCATTGCAGCACATGGGCTTTTTATACTTTCAGTGAGCAGGGGCTACTCTTTGTTGCAGTGCACCGGCTTCTCATTCCAATGGTTTCTCTTGTTGCAGAGGACGGACTCTAGGCATGTGGGCTTCAGTAGTTGCAGCACTCGGCCTCAGTAGTTGTGGCATGTGGGCTCTAGAGTGCAGGCTCAGTAGTTGTGGTGCAGGGGCTTAGTTGCTCTGTGTCATGTGGGATCTTCCCGGACAAGAGTTCGAGCCTGTGTCCCCTGCATTGGCAGGCAGATTCTTAACCACTACACCACGAGGGAAGCCATTTACTATAATTTTTGACTGATACTGTTTTGAAAATATATATATCTTAATTTGATAATATTGTAAAATGAAATCTTGTTTTAATTTTAATTTCCAATTGTTCCCTGCTTACATATAGGAATATACACACCAATAATATTTTAAATTTTATAAGTTCTTTATTGGAATATAATTGCTTTACACTGTTGTCCCAGATTTGCTGTACAACAAAGTGAATCAGCTGTATTTATACATGTATCCCCATATCCCCTCACTCCTGCGACTCCTTCCCACACTTCTTATCCTAGCACTCTAAGAAATAACCCATTATTGAGTTGATCTCCCTATGTTAGGCAGCAGCTTCCCACTAGCTATCTATTTTAGGTTAGGTAGTGTATACATGTCAATGCTACTCTCTCACTTCAACCCAGCTTCCCCTTCGCCCTCCACCCTGTGTCCTTAACTATATTCTCCACATCTGCATCTTTATTCTTGCCCTGTCACTGGGTTCAGCAGTACCAATTTTAAATTCCATATATATGAGTTAGCAAATGGTATTTGTTTTTCTCTTTCTGGTTTACTTTGCTTTGTATGACAGAATCTAGGTCCATCTACCTCACTACGAATAACTCAATTTCATTCCTTTTTATGGCTCAGTAATATTCCATTCTATATATGTGTCACATCTTCTTTATCCATTCTTCTGTTGATGGGCATTTAGGTTGCTTCCATGTCCTGGCTATTGTAAATAGTGCTGCAATGAAAATTGTGGTACATGTTTCTTTTGGGATTATGGTATATGTCCAGGAGTGGGGTTGCTGGCTCATATGCTAGTTCTATTTTTAGTTTTTTTTAAATAAACTCCATACTGTTTTCCATAGTGGCTCTATCAATTTACATTCCCACCAACAGTGCAGGAGAGTTCCCTTTTCTCCACACCCTCTCCAGAGTTTAACGTTTGTAGATTTTTCATGATGGTCATTCTGACTGGTGTGAGGTGATACCTCATTGTGGATTTGACTTGCGTTTCTCTAATGATTAGTTATGTTGAGCATCTTTTCATGTGTTTGATAGCCATCTGTATGTCTTCTTTTGAGAAATATCTATTTAGGTATTCTGCCCATTTTTGGATTGGGTTATTTGCTTTTTTGATATTGAGTTGCATGATGAGCTTGTATATCTTGGCGATTAATCTTTGTCAGTTGCTTCACTGGCAAATATTTTCTCCCATTCTGAGGGTTGTCCTCCTGTCTTGTTCATGGCTTCTTTTGTTATGCAAAAGCTTTTAATTTTCACTAGGCCCGATTTGATCATTTTTGATTTTATTTCTATTATTCTAGATCAAAAAGGATCTTGCTTTGATTTATGTAATAGAGTGTTCTATCTATATCTCCCTCTAAGAGTTTTATAGTTTCTCGCCTTAGATTTAGCTCTATAATCCATTTTGAGTTTATTTTTCTGTATGGTGTTAGGAAGTGTTCTAATATCATTCTTTTATGTGTAGCTGTCCAATTTTCCCAGCACCACTTATTGAAGAGGCTTTTTTCCATTGTATATTCTTGCCTCCTTTGTCAAAGATAAGGTGCCCATATGTACATGAGTTTATCTCCAGGCTCTCTATTCTATTCCATTGTTCTATATTTCTGTTTTTGTGTCAGTCCCATACTGTCTTGATCACTGTAGCCTTGCAGTATAGTTTGAAGTGAGGGAGCCTGATTCCTCCACCTCCATCTTTCCTTCTCAAAATTGCTTTGGCTATTCTGGGTGTTTTGCGTTTCCATACAAACCATAACATTTATTGTTCTAGATCTGTGAAAAATGCCATTGGTAGGTAATTGGTTGGGATTGCATTGAATCTATAAATTGCTTTGGGTAGTATATTCATTTTCACAATGTTGATTCTTCCAACCAAAATCACGATACGTTCCTCCATCTCTTTGTACCGTCCTTGATTTATTTCATCAGTGTCTTACAGTTTTCTGTGTACAGGTCTTTTGTCTCCTTGGGCAGATTTATTCCTAGCTATTTTATTATTTTTTTTGCAATTGTAAATGAGAGTGTTTCCTTAATTTCTCTTTCTTAACTTTCATTGCTGGTATACAGGAATGCAAGACATTTCTGTGCATTAATCTTTTTCCTGCTTCTTTAGTAAATACATCGATTAGTGTTAGCAGTTTTCTGGTAGAAACTTTAGGGTTTTCTATGTATAATATAATGCCATCTGCAAAGAGTGACAATTTTATTTCTTCTTTCCCAATTTGGATTACTTTTATTTGTTTTTCTTTTCTGATTGCTGTGGCTAACAGTTCCAAAACTATGTTGAATAATAGTGGTGAGAGTGGGCACTCTTGTCTTGTTCATGCCCTTTGAGGGAATGCTTTCAGTGTTTCATCATTTGGAATGATGTTGGATGTTGATTTGTCATATATGGCTTTGTTTTATATTGAGATAACTTCCTTCTATGAGCACTTTATGTAGAGCATTTATCATAAATGGATGTTGAATTTTGTATAAAGCTTTTCCTGAATCTTTTGAGATGATCATATGGTTTTTATCTTCAATTTTTTAATATTATGTATCACTTTAATTGATTTGTGTATATTGAAGAATCCTTGCATTCCAGTGAAAAGCCCCACTTGATCATGGTTTATGACATTTTGATGTGCTGTTGGATTCTGTTTGCTAGTATTTTGTTTAGGATTTTTGCATCTATTTTCATCAGTGATATTGGCCTGTAATTTTCTTTTTTTTTTTTTTTTTGACATCTTTTTCTGGTTTTGGTATCATAGTGATGGTGGCCTCATAGAATGATTTTGGGAGTGTTCCTTCTTCTGCTATATTTTGGAAGAGTTTGAGAGAGATAGGTGTTAGCTCTTCTTTAAATGTTTGATAGAATTTGCCTGTGAAGCCATCTGGCCCTGGGCTTTTGATTGTTGGGAGATTTTGAATCACAGTCTCAATTTCTGTACTTGTGACTGGTCTGTTCATATTTTCTATTTCTTCTTGATTCTGTCTTAGAAGATTGTACTTTTCTAAGAATTTACCCATTTCTTCCAGGTTATCCAATTTATTGGCCTACAGTTGCTTTTAGTAGTCTCTCATGATCTTTTGTATTTCTGCATCAGTTCTTACTCCTCCTTTTTCATTTCTAATTTGGTTGACTTTCATCTTCTCCCTTTTTTTCTTGCTGAGACTGGCTAATGGTATATCAACTTTGTTTATCTTCTCAAAGAATCAGCTTTTAGTTGCATTGATCTTTGCTATTATTTCTCTCATTTCTCTTTCATTTATTTCTGATTTGATCTTTATGATTTCTTTCCTTTTTTTTTCACTTTGGGGTTTCTTTGTTCTTTCTCTAATTGTTTTAGGTGTAAGTTTAGGTTGTTTATTTGAAATTTTTCTTATTATTTGTGTAGGATTGTTTTGCTGTAAACTTCCCTCTTAGAACTGCTTTTGCTGTGTCTAATAGGTTTTGGATCATTGCATTTTCATTGTCATTTGTTTCTAGGTAGTTTTTGATTTCCTCCATGATTTCTGCAGTGACTTCTTGGTTGTTTAATAGTGTATTGCTTAGACTCCATGTGTTTGTATTTTTTTAAATTTTTAACTGTAATTCATATCTAATCTTATGGCATTGTTGTTGGAGAAGGTGCTTGATACAATTTCAATTTTCTTGAATTTACTGGGGCTTGATTAGTGCCTCAAGATGTGATCTATCCTGCAGAATGTTCCGTGTGCTCTTGAAAAGAAAGTGTATTCTGTCCTTTTTGGATGGGATGTCCTAATAATATCAATTAAGTTGAGATGGTCTAATGTGTCATTTAAAGCTTGTGTTTCCTTATTTACTTTCTGTTTGGATGATCTGTCCATTGGTGTAAGTGGGTTGTTAAAGTCTAGTATTATTTTGTTACCATTTATTTCCCCTTTTATGGCTGTTATCATTTGCCTTATGTATTGAGGTGCTCCTATATTGGGTTCATGCATATTTACAGTTGTTATATGTTCCTCTTGGATTGATCCCTTGATCATTATGTAGTGTCCTTCCTTGTCTTTTATAATAGTTTTTACTTAAAGGTCCAATTTGTCTGAATTGAGTATTGCTACTCCAGCTTTCTTTTGACTTCCATTTGCATGGAATATCTTTTTCCATCACCTTACTTTCAGTCTGTATGTGTCCCTAGGTCTGAGGTGGGTTTCTTTTAGACAGTATATATAAGGGTTTTGTTTTTGTATCCAATCAGCCAGTCTGTGTCTTTTAGTTGGAGCATTTAATCTATTTGCATTTAAGCTCATTATTGACGTGTGTCCTATTACCATTTTCTTAATTGTTTTGGCTGTGTTTTTGTAGGTATTTTCCTTATTTTGTGTTTACTGCCTACAGGAGTTCCTTTAGCAGTTGTTATAAAGCTGGTTTGGTGGTGCTGAATTCTCTTAATGTTTGCTTGTCTGTAAAGTTTTTTAATTTCCCCTTCAAATCTGAATAAGAGTCTTGCTGGGTAGAATATTCTTGGCTGCAGGTTTTTCTCTTTCAATACTTTAAGAATCTCCTGCCACTCCCTTCTGGCCTGCAGAGTTTCTGCAGAGAGATCAGCTGTTATCCTTATGGGTTTTCCCTTATATGTTATTTGTTGCTTCTTTTCTTATTGCTTTTAATAGACTTTCTTTGTGTTTAGCTTTCATTAGTTTGATTAATGTGTGGCTCAGTGTGTTTCTCCTTGGTTTTATTCTGTATGTGATTCTCTGCACTTCTTGGACTTGGTTTACTATTTCCTTTCCCATGTGGGGGAAGTTTTCCACCATAATTTCCTCAAATATTGTCTCCAACACTTTCTTTTTTTGTTCTTCTTTTGCAACCCTATGATTTGAATGTTTGTATTCTTAATGTTATCCCCTAGGTCTCTGAGTCTATCTTCCACTTTTTTTTATTCTTTTTCCTTTTTCCTGCTCTGTGACAGCAATTTTCCCCTATCTTCCAACTCACTTACTCATTCTTCTCCCTCAGTTATTCTGCTGTTTAAATCATTTAGAGTATTTTTAATTTCAGTTATTGTGTTGTTCATTACCGTTTGTTTGCTCTTTAGTTTTTCTAGGTCCTTATGAAATGTGTCTTATATTTTCTGTATTTTTATTTTGAGATTTTGGATCATCTTTACTATCATTACTCTGAATTCTTTTTCAGGCAGTTTGACAATCTCTTCTTCATTTATTTGGCCTTGTCAGTTTTTATCTTGCTCCTTTGCCTGCAAGGTGTTTCTTTGTTTTCTCATTTTGTCTACTTTATCGTATTTGCTGTCTCTTTTCCCTATGCTGCTGAGTAGAAATTCTTCTTCTTTCTGTTCTATTTGGCTTGAGGTGTCAAGCACTGGAGCTTGCTGGCCTTTGATTGGATTTGGAGCTTGGTGTTGAGAATGAGAACTCTGGGGGAGCACTTGCTGATTAATATTCCATGGGGTCAGGAGTTCTCTGGTGGTCCAACATTCTGGACTCTGCTCTGCTGTCTCAGAAGTCAAGGTTTGACCTCCAGCCTGAACACTAAGTCCCTGGAAGTTGCATGGCATGGAGAAAATGGAGGCAGAAGGAGAGCAAAGAAAAAAAAAAGGAAGAAAAAAGGGAAGAAGGGGAAAGGACAGACAGATCCCCAAGCCTGGTTGTAAAAGCACTCTAATCAGTCAAAATCACACAAGGTGATGTTCACCCTTGCACTTGTGAAAAGAGCAAAATAAATGAAAAAGAAGAGAAAAAGAGAGAGTAAAGAAAAGAATGAAATGATTACTCATACCAGTTACAAGCAAATCCACATACAAATATGTAAAGATTAAACTAACAAATACCTAGGACCAGAAACAAGAGAAACATACCAAGAAGTCCTCCAGTACTTCTAGATAGGGCTCTGCACCTGCTGTGGAGAGGACTGTGGAGTGCTCAGGTTGTGATCTGGACTTAAACCTCTGTGTATTTCTCCCCACAGTCCCCAGTTGTCCCCTATGTCTACAGTCTCTATTGTAGAAACACTCATCTATTCAGGTGATCCACAGATGATGGGTCCATCAAGCCTATTGTGGGCACTAAATCTGCTCCACCTGCAGCTGTTTCCCTTTCTCTTCTTTGGTCTTGCCATACTTGGGATCAGTTTTGGTTTTGGTCCCTTCTTTGTGTGTGAGTTTCTCTCAGGAGTCAGTTCCCTGCTCAGTCAAGAGGCAGCAAAATAGAGTGATTGTGGCTCACTTGCAACTTCAGGTCTGGGGGAGGGAGGGATATGGCAGTCTAATTGAAATATGAAGGAGTGCTTGTAGCAGCAGAGGTGAGTGTGAGCCTGAGGTGTGCTGTGCGTTCTCCGAGGGAAGTTGGTCTTGATTGCAGGACCCTTGCTGTTGGTGGGCTTCCCTAGCTGCCAAGAGGGTGTGGCCACACAGGACCCTTTGTGGCAGCAGGTGTGTGGGCAGCAGGGCACTGCAGCACAAGGCAGGGCTGGGGCTCAGGGCAGCAAGCAGGCCTTTGGATCCAGCAGCCATGGTTCCCACAGCTTCTCACTCTGTGAGTTCACAGAGAGGCAAGCTCCTCCCAAGCACTCCAAAACAGAGGTCCCCTGTCTCTCCATCTGGCCCAGGATTTCTCCCAAACTCCCTCCTAGCTTGCTGTCACACCTTCCCCCCAGGCTGTTGTTATGCACCAGGCCCGGCTGTCTCCCTGGTGTCTGTTCTCTGAAGCCCAAGCCTCAGGCCCAGCCCCTACTGCTGCCATGGGTGAGTAGATTAGCTTCTCTGGCTGGAGAGTGCTGCCTGACTCCTCTGTGCAGGGATCTCTCCACTCTGCCCTCAGCAGACCTGCTGTTGCTCTCTCTTCTGGGGGCTCTGAGGCTACCCCTGCCTTTCCCCACCCTGAAGGGGATCCCCCATATGTGGGAGACTTGCCACCTCACAGCTCCCTCCCTGAGGGGCCAGTCTCCTCAGGATTCCTTTGTCTCTTTTTTTTCCCTTCTTTCCTTTGTGCTACCCAATTACATGCAAATTATCTTGCCTTTTTTGGATCTAAAGTCTTCTGTCAGCATTCGGAACGTATTCTGCAGGAGCTACTCCAGAAGCAGATGCATTTTTTATGTATTTATGGGGAGTAAGGTGATCTTCATGTCCTACTCCCCTGCCATCTTTTTGAGGGCCCCCTCAGTCTTTGATATTAACCTGAAGCAGTTGAAAACTCATGTCCACCTAAGAGGCTGAACAAGAATATTTATTGCCACTTTATTCATAATTATAAAACCTTGAAATCAACCAAGCTGTCCTTCAGTAGATGAATGGATAAATAAATCTAGATATTGAATATTATTTAGCAATAAAAAAATAAACTCTCAATCCCTGAAGAGACATGGAGGAAACTTAAAATACATATTACTAAGTGAAAGAAGTCAGTCTGAAAGATTACATACTGTATGATTCTAATTATGTGACATTCTGAGAAAGGTAGAACTATAGAGACAGTAAAAAGATCAGTGGTTCCCAGAAGTTAGGGGAAAGGGAGGAATGAATAGGTGGAGAACAGAGGATTTATAAGGCGGTGAAATTAATCTGTTTTATATTGTAATGGGGTATACATGTCTTTTTTCATTTGTCCAAACCCATAGAATGTAGAATTCCAAAAGTGAATTTTAATGTAAACTATAGACTCTGAGTGAGAATGATCTGTCAATGTAGGCTTATCAATTTTAACAAAGATGCCACACTTGTTGGGGATGTTGAAAATGGGGGTGGCTATGTGTGTGTTGGAACAGGGACTATATGGGAAATCTCTGTACCTTCTGCTCAACTTAAAATTGCTCTAAAAATAAAGTCTATTAAAAACAAATGGCTAAAAGGCAACCCTCAGAATGGGAAAAAATAATAGCCTATGAAACAACGGACAAAGGATTAACCTCCAAAGTATACAAGCAGCTCATGCAGCTTAATACCAAAAAAGCAAATAACCCAATCCACAAATGGGCAGAAGACCTAAATAGACATTTCTCCAGAGAAGACAAACAGATGGCCAACAAACACATGAAAAGATGCTCAACATCACTAATCATCAGAGAAATGCAAGTCAAAGCCACAATGAGGTATCACCTCTCACTGGTCAGAATGGCCATCATCACAAAATCTGGAAACGACAATTGTTGTAGAGGGTGTGGAGAAAAGGGAACTCCCCTGCACTGTTGGTGGGACTGTAAGTTGGTACAGCCACTATGGAAAACAATTTGGAGGTTCCTTAAAAAACTACAAATAGAACTACCATATGATTCAGTAATCTCACTACTGGGCATATACCCAAAGAAAACCATAATCCCAAAAGAAACATGTACCATAATGTTTATTGCAGCACTATTTACAATAGCCAGGACATGGAAGCAACCTAAATGACCATCAACAAATGAATGGATAAAGAAGATGTGGCATATATACACAATGGAATATTGCTCAGCTATAAAAAGGGATGAGATGGAGCTATATGTAATGAGGTGGATAGAACTACAATCTGTCATACAGAGTGAAGTAAGTCAGAAAGGGAAGGACAAATATTGTATGCTAACTCACATATACGGAATCTAAAAATGGTACTGATGAACTCAGTGACAAGAACAAGGACGCAGATACAGAGAATGGACTGGAGAACTCGAGGTATGGGAGGGGGCGGGGGGTGAAGGGGAAACTGAGATGAAGCAAGAGAGTAGCACAGACATATATATACTACCAACTGTAAAATAGATAGTCAGTGGGAAGTTGTTGTATAACAAAGGGAGTCCAACTCGAGGATGGAAGATGCCTTAGAGGAGTGGGGCAGGGAGGGTGGGGGGACTCGAGGGGGGGAGAGTCAAGGAAGGGAGGGAATACGGGGATATGTGTATAAAAACAGAAGATTGAACTTGTTGTCCCCCCAAAAAATAATAAAAAACAAACAAACAAACAAAAAACAAATGGCTACTATATAGATTTAATACTGGGGTTTATGTAAAACTTCATTTTTCTTAGATTTTTAATTCCTTTTGCAAAGGGATAGACATGATTTTGAACTATATGGAACTGGTTCTGACAGTTCTTATTAAAGTCCTCAAGTATTTCCATGCATCTCAGGTATGGTTTACTGGTGGCCAAAATTGCAAACCAAATGATTTACCAAGCAGTTTGGGGGCTACATAGTAATACATGATGTCTCAGGGAGTAGTGAACCGAGAAGGCAAGTATTAGAGTTACAGATATTTCTCCTACTCTGCCCTGCTATCAAGCACCTACTCAGGAGCATGTAAAAGCAATTGTAAGTGGGCTTCCTAGGTGGCGCAGTGGTTGGGAATCCACCTGCCAATGTAGAGGACATGAGTTCAATCCCTGCTCCGGGAAGATCCCACATGCCGCGGAGCAACTAAGCCCGTGTGCCCAAAAAAAAAAAAAAAAAAAAAAAAACAAATGCTATTAAAAGCAATTGTAAGTAACAAAAGATAAAAGTCTTTGGACTCAGGCACTGCATGGGATCCACCACTTTGTACTGTGTGGTATGTGCAAGTGATTCCATCACTCTGAGCCTCAGTTTCCTTATCTAAAATATGATAATAGTAAATATCTCCTAATAGCGTTGATATGCCTATTGACTGAGATATGATATAAAGCAACTAACCCAATAAATGATGGCTAATAATATATAATACAGCAATAGAATCATGCTCCTTCTTGTAGAAATGATTTCTTAGTCTGTCTCTATGTGCCACCATCAAGCCAGGAGAATTTTGCTCTTACCAGTCATAGAAAAGAATAATCAGATATGGCTCTGGCTTAACTCCTTGGATGATTCTGGCCTCTAGGGATGAATAATCTCACACTTTCTGTTCTGATCTGAAGTGACTCTAATTCTGTTGGAGGTTCAATTAGAGATATTAAGGAGCACAAAGGTTAATAATAGAATGTACTTTTTAGTTCAATACCTTAAATTCCAAAATTATTTGTGAAATAACCCTTAGAAAATATGTTTGTATTGATACTTTTTTCCTTAATGCCTTTTTTTATAAATATATTCCTGTTTTTTAACATTCTGCTAATTTCAGACCTCCTCCATGATACCTTTGCTGATCTTTTTTTCTTATTCATTTTTGAAAAAATATTTTTTGTGCCTTAGTTCCTGCTCTTATCACAGTCTTCCTCAGAAAAGACTTTTTTGTGTTTATGTTCATCTTCCCAATAGATAAGGAGCTCTTTGAGGGAGAGCTCTCTTTGTCTCAGTTTTGGACACTTCATGCACTCTGAGTAATACCTAACACAGCAGCTCAGACATATTAAGCAATTAGTATATATTTTTGAACAAACTCTGTTGTTTTGTTATTAATATAACTCATATGTACTAAGGATTTATCTGTGCTGTCTGTCTGTAAATTCAGTCCTTTAAATTCCTGAAGAACAGTGTCAGAAAACCTCAACCAGTAAACTCTTTACCAACTTAAAGCCCTTTAAAATTATCACAGAAACATTTCTTACTAGAAGACAAAAATATTTTCATTCATTTTCTGTAAAATCTACATCAATTTACACCTCATTCAGTGACATACTCAATGAAAAGGAAACTCAAATTTATTGCTGTGCTTTAATCCCCACCCTCCCCACTTCTGTATACAAGATAAGAATCTGAGGGCTTTGTTACTGTACAGTTTTTATATGCAGGCATAAGTTATGGATATAGCAACAGAGAGCAGAGTTTCTTTGTGCTTCTCATTGGCTTTGGTTCCCTACTTTAAAGGGACTAAGTCAAGGCCATGTTTTCATGCCATAGACATGCTATTCAAATACCAATGTGACCACATTTGAAAAGCCACCCTGTATCACTTTATTGCCGCAGATGTCTTTTACATCTGGCAAGGGCCATTTCTCCGCATGTCAACAGTAATTCAGTTTAACAGCTGTCTCTTTTGACAAGCTTAGTGTCAGACTCTAAAATGACAGGGTGACAGTTTTCTTTTTCTTGAACAGAATATAGTGCACATTATTTGAATACAGGAGCATCGAATGCTTTAGAGCACATTTTAAATTTTTTTCCTAAGTAAGCTGAATAGGCTTTGGGATATTATTTATATGATTACACTGTGTATTGAGCCACTGAAGCTAAAAATTCGAGGCATTTTTCAGGGTCCTTGGATTTGTTTCTGAAGTCTGCTAATGTAAAACTAAAAAAGTAAATGGAGGTTAAAGCAATTATTAAAAAACAGTGGATTTTGAGAAACTAGTGGTATAAGCACTTGAGTTGCATTGTCCAAACTCATCAGAGTTCTGTGTGTATCAGGCAAGAGTTAAAGTGCTTGCTAATTTCACAGCTGATGGTATTATAAGCTAATTTTTTTTCCATTTCAGACTGTGTGCACATCACCTTCTCTAAGTAAAGCCGGCTATGAGAGCTGGTCCTGTGTGTAATAATGAACATAATGACAAGGGTTAGGGTTAAGTACTTTCATGGCTATCTTTTATGTGTTTTTCTTCCTTTTTCTAATGTTTAGCTGCCTCCAAGTAAGACCCAGGAACTTTAACTGCCTCCTGTTTGATTCTCTTAAATTCAATGAAAATTGACTGAAGTACTTTCTGCCAGACACTGAGCTGTACACTGGGGATACTGGGAGGAACAAAGGCAGATAGAACCCATACCTTCATGGAGTTTTCAGCCTATTAAGGTATTATTTTTTTATGACTGCCATAACAAATGATCATAAACTTATCAGTTCAAAACTGCACAAGTTTATTATCCCACGATTCTGTATGTCATAGAAGCCTGAATACAGTGTTGCTCAACTAATCCCTCTGCTTAGAAGCTAACAGTGTCAAAATCAAGGTATTAATAGTGCTGTATTTCCTTCTGGAGACTGTAGAGGAGAATATGTTTTCTTGATCATAAAGGCTACTGGGAGAATTTAATTGCATGTGATTGTAGGACTGAGTTCTCCATTTTCTTACTGGCTGTCAACTGAGGGTATTTTTAGCTTCTAGAGGTCACCCACATTCCTTGTATAATGGTCTTGTTTCTCCATCTTCAAAGTGAGCAATGCAAAGTCCCTCTTATGCTTAATTTTTCTCTTGCTCTCTTTTCTTCTAGTACATCTCTCTGACTTCAGCAGGGTTTTCCACTTTTAAGAAGTCATGTGAGTAGATTGGGCCCATATGAATAATCTCCCCTTTGCAAGGTCCATAACCTTAATAACATCTTCAAAGTCCCTTTTGTCTTCTGTGGTAAACATAGTTACAGGTGTTGGGGATTAGGAGACACATGTCTTGAGAGAACCATTATTCTGCAAACTTCATGGGAAGAATAGAGATAAAACAAGGCTGTTAACTTAGAAGTATTGAATGCTATTTGGTAGATGTTACAAGGTGGACCTGAGAGGTTCAGGAAATATCTTCATAAGGGAATGATTTCTAAGCTGAGATCTAAAGAATGAGTAGGAGTCAGCCAGAAGAATAGTAGCATGTGGGAGAAAATTTTCAGAAAGAGGGAGAAATAAGTTTGGAGATAATAAAATAGTACTGAAGATAAAAGAGTCCATTTAAAGAAATGAAACAAGACCAGTATCGTTGCATCAAGGTGGAAAGTAGGGAGGTGGTAGGGTAATAAAGCTGGGGAAGTGAACAGGAGCCATATTATTTGGAGTCCTCTGGGCTATATAAAAAATTTAGGTCTTTAAGCTAAAAACATTGAAAAGCCATTGAATATTTCTGCCTAGAAATGCCACTATGCTTAAAATCCGTGGCATAGTGCCTAAAATTAAGCTGCAATATTATGTGTGCCTTGACATTTAGGAAAAAACTGGAAAGGCCTCAAATTGCCTGTGAGTTCCTCTTCCTATTATGATCTCTCAGAAAGGTCCCCTATCCTAACAAATTCACAGGGGAGGTACAATGGCTGCTTATCCCTGGGTATAAGTCTTCAGCTACCTGACAGACCGTGGAATTATTAAACAAGCCAATCATATCATCCCACCTCCTCTTCTTAGTATTGGGTTGGCCAGAAAGTTTGTTTGTAAGATGGTATGGAAAAACATGAATGAACTTTTTGGCCAACCCAATGCTACAGTGCTTGCTTCCCATGTCCCAGGTTTTACTTTGTTTCTGAGGACAACCACCATGTGGTCCTGTATGGCATGTGGTCTCCTCCTCCTTTAAGCTGTGAGTATATGTGACTAATATACTGCTGTAGATTTCATCTTTCCAGTGACAAATATTGTGTGTTTGGTCATCCATGTGACCCTAGCATAGGAATTCTTCTCTCACCAATGGGGTAAAGAGCAGTTGAACAAAATAAAACCTAGACACCTTTCTTCACCCACAAATTTAATCTAAAACTTAACTATTTGTTAAGAGGGCACTTATGCTAATAAAAAACAATAAATTGCACTAAATAATTTAATGACAAATAACAGTTTAACACCCTCCCTCAAGCTTGGTCATGTGGATTGGTAAACAGAGGATGTGTATTTTTATAGAGGAAAATCAGGGAGCATATGGTACCTCCCAAAATAATTTATTAATTGTTTAATTATATTAATACACTTGGTAATGGGAGAAATATTTGAGGCAAGGAGCTTTGATTGATGCCCCTCATTATACCACTTAAGAGACTGCATATCCATGCATAGAGTAGGTCTTGCTGGCCAACTAAGAAAATTCTTCCAGGCTGAAAGTGAAAAGAGTTTACAATTAGGAGCCAAACCATCTAAATTTAACATCCAACTCTACTATTAACTTGTAATATGACCTTAGATAGATCATTTCCTCCCGTGTTTCTCAGTATTTGTTTGGAGAAAATCCATAAAATTGTTAGTCTCTATAATTGTATTCACTTCTCACATTTTATAATTTTATAAAAATTTATGAATAAGACTTTGAAGAGATCAACATAACCCTGAAGTCATAGACAATAATAAATATTGTGTGGCTTTTTGACAAGTGATGAGCTATTACAAATTCAGCTTCTGTGATGCAAGAGAATGTTGTCTCTTTTTAGTTTATTAGAGTTCATGGAAAGCAGGTAAAGCTTTCAGATGTTCCTTTCTACCTCTTCCAATGGCATTTGTGAAAGTCACCTTAAATGTGTTACTTGTCCATCCCAGAGTTAATGCTTATTGTGAACTAATCACAATAAAATGGCAAATCTGAGAGTTGATTTATGAGGCTGCTTTGCTGAATGATAACTACCTTAATCAATTTGCACTTTTTTCCATTTTAATCAGCTTTATCTAACAGAAAGAAGAAAAATTACCTATGATTAGCTTATAAAAGGTCAGTCCTCATTTTACTATTGATCTGTTTTATCCTAAGTGCCTACAGTTTAAATTCAGCTCAACATAAGGTACCAAATCACCTCTCCTAAACTAGGACGGACTCAATATAACCTCCAGGAGCTGAAACTAAGGAAGTTGAAGAATTAATCACTATGGGTATTCTACATTTTTATAAGACTAAACACAGACCTGTGATTAACCATATTATTGGGAAAGAACACATTTTCCTCTACCCCTCTAGTTTCTTCTGACGGGTCTGAAAATTAAGTTGACATAAGACACATTAGCAGGAGAAAATAAAACAATATGTGTAACTTGCCAAAATGGCAAAAACCCTCTCCTTAAATATCATCCTCAGCTAAAGGCAAAAGAGGATCTTGAGAGTGGGGACAGTTAGCTATGCAAGGTTGCCAGGAAAAGCACAATAAACACAGGTAAGTTTGTTTTGTAGATTTAAGTCATTGCCTTCTCCACTGATGAAAGTTTCTAGAAATGTGGGCATCCTCCATTTCCTGGTACAAAAGAGATTCCCTTATAAATGTAAATGTTTCTTACAAAAAGGATAGTTCCTACTTGGTTTTCAGTTTTTCTCATGTTTGCTCTTCTTAGAAAATAACCAGCTTAAAATAATAAATATGCCATTGAGGCATATTTTAAGGTAGTGAATTCTGTTCCCTTACAATCCCAGGACGCTATCTCTAAGAAAGCATCAAGGTCATAATTGTCCCTTTTATAACAACCTCAATATTCAAAGATATGTATTAACAACCATGAACTGACCTCAATATAATTGTATGTCTCTTAGTTTCAGGTATATAGCTATAGTCCCCAGTAATGTCCCTGGACAAAATGAACCTCACTGTTACATTATGTGTTTTATTCAGTAGACATATCTTCGACTGAAGAGAGGAGGGAATGGTAAAAGTTGGTGCTGAAAAAAAGTAAATGAAGTTTATCCCATCCCATATTTACTTTCTAAAACTTAACCATGTTACTCATCTATTTATAATGCCTTATTCCACTAAGCATAGTGTCCTCAAAGTTCATCCATGTTGTAGCATGTGTCACAATTTCATTCCTTTTTAAGGCCAAATAATATTCTGTTGTTTCTATATACCATACTTGGTTTATCCATTCATCCGTTTATGAACACATGAATTTCTTCCACCTTTTGGCTATTATGAATACGTGCTACTATGAACATTGGTTACAACTATAAGAGCTCTTGCTTTAAATTTTTTTAAATATATATCTAGACGTGGGATGCTGGATCATATGATAATGTCATATTTAATTTTTTTAAGAAACCACAAAATTGCTTTTCCTGGCAATGGCAACATTTTAAATTTCAAATAGCAATGCACAAGGGTTCCAGTTTCTCAGCATCCTCACTATCACTTGTTATCTTTCTATTATTTTAATAGCCATCCTCATGCATGTGAAGTAGTATCTGTTTGTCATATTGATTTGCATTTCCCAATGTCTATTGATGTTGCGGATATTTTTATGTGCTTATTTGGCTATTTGTAGGTCTTCTGCCTCTGGTGGCAGCCACACGCACAGTGGTATTAGCCTTTCCACCTCCACCTGAGAGGATTAGCCCAACATTGCTTGAAGAAGTATTAATTATCTCCCCTGAAGCAGATGTCATGGAGAACAATGCTGATTCTGCTTAAGATCCACACCCACCACCCCTCTGAACTTTTGGGCCAGTAACTAGACTCCAATCCCATCAGAACCCTAAAGGTGGAATAGAAATTATGATCCATGAGAAGATACAGTACACTCCAAAAGAACTACTTGATTTTTCTAAATTATACAAACAGAAATCTGGGAAACATGTATGGGGTTGGATACCAAGGGTGTGATATACTCATAAAGTTGGATCAGTTTACATTTATTGATATAAGCCCATTAAGCAGAACTTCTGGATTTAATGTTGTAGCTCTAGGAGTTAAAAAAAGATCCCTAGAACTTTTTGGCTGACTGGCTGAAATGTAGGTCAAAATATGGCCCACTGTGAGTGAATTAGAAATGCCTGATCTTCCTTGGTTTAATGTAGAGGAAAGGATTCTGAGACTTGGAGACATTGTAATGTCAAAATCAATTTGTCTTTTAAGATCTACTCACCTACATTGGGAGGGTTCAGGACACATACCTTTAACTAATACATTGAGAAATAAATATTTGAGGGCAGCCCGCAGCATCCTTAAAGTCTTCCATGATTGTTCTTTTCTGCAGGCCATACCTTACAGTGGAAACCACAGCCAAATAATTGCAAAACCTAGATGCGATGTGAGTAATTGAATCCTTGGGTGTCAGGAGCAATATGGCAGCATTCATCTGCCAAAGGAAAGGTGAGTGTGGTTCCATATGCTGATTGGACTTAGTAAGAAACAAATAGCAACTCCCATCCACTTATTTGTAAGACATTTGCATGTCATACACCTATAGGTGAACCACAGAGTAGGCCTTTATAATTTTGTCATAAGGTCATTCTGTAATCTGCAGGTAACTACTCTCATTTTGAGAAATAGATCTTAGCCTGCTACTGGGCTTAGTAGAGACTCAACACTTAACCAAGGACTACAAAGTTACCATTGAACTGAGCTGACAATAATAAATTGGGTGTTATCTGACTCACAAAGTCATAAAGTTGGGTGTGCCCAGCAACACTATATTATCAAATGGAAGAGGTATATATATGATTGGGCCCAGATAAGTTCTGAAGTCTCAATTAACTTACTTGAAGAAGTGGTCCAAGTGCCCACAGTCCTTCTCTAGCTACACTGTCTTCAGTATTCCAGCCTGCATCTAAAGCCTTATGGAAAGTTTCCTATGATAAGCTGACAGAAGTAGAGAAGACTTGGGCCTGGTTTACAGATGATTCTGCACAATTTGCACTCACCACCTGAAAGTGGACAATTGTAACACTACAGCCCCTCTCTGGGACAGCACTGCAGGAGACTGATAAAGGAAAATCTTCCCAGTGGACAGAAATTTGGGCAGTGCACCTAGTTGTTTACGTTTCTTGGAAGGAGAACATGTCATATGTTTGATTATATAACTATGGGCTGTTTCCAATGGCTTCGTTTTATGTCCAAGATCTTGGAAGAAACATAATTAGAAAATTGGTAACAAAGAAATTTGAGGCAGAACGGATTTAGCACAATGACAAAATAGGAATTTTCTACCATCATCCCTCCACAGAACATCTATTTTGACAACCACACATGGACAAGAATATCTTTGTGGAAGTGCAGGAGCCCAGCACAGAAATTAAAGAATACCATTAGAGGGACTTCCCTGGTGGCACAGTGGTTAAGAATCCACCTGCCAATGCAGGGGATATGGGTTCGATCCCTGGTCTTGGAAGATCCCACATATCACAGAGCAACTAAGCCAAATGCACCACAACTACTGAGCCTGCACTCTAGAGCCTGTGAGCCACAACTACTGAGCCTGCATGCCACAACTATTGAAGCCCATTTGCCTAGAGCCCCTTGCTCTGCAACAAGAAAAGCCACTGCAATGAAAAGCTCACGCACCACAATGAAGGGTAGTCCCGCTCTCTGCAATTAGAGAAAGCCCACACACAGCAACGAAGACCCAAAGCAGCCAATTAATTAATTAATTAAAAAATGAAAATAAAGAATACCATTAGAGCAAAAAATCCAAGAATAAATGCATTAAAGAGGGTAAGAACAGCATCACATTACATACTTTACACCTCCCACAAGACAGCACTGCTCAGTGTCAAGAGAGACCACCTTGACCTGTGATTTTTATCATAGGGGGAAGTGAAAGTAGAGTCAGTAAGTGCCTGGATTCCCCAACCAAGTGAGACATTGCCCAAGTGACTCACCCTTTCCATGCCTCACCTAGAATAGTGATGTGATTAGCAAAGCTGAAGGATTGGGAGACACTTGGAGCAGAGCAACTTCAAAGCTCATGAAAGGAATGCAGATCATACTAAAAGCTTTTTGGACACATTCAGGAAGCCCACCCATGAGCTTCATGTGATGCCTTGCTGCTGATCCCTTTAACTGATTCATGGGCATACCCAATGCTCCACGCACTTCATTCACATCCTGTGGTCTTCTTGCACACATGCCCATTGACAACCAGTGCAACCCTTCCTAGAGGTTTCACAAGCACATTCAAAAGCCAGTTTGAATCTGCAGAATTAGGAGAAGACACAGACACAAATTGAGCATTTTAGGGCATGCTTAAACAAGAGAAAATAAATGTGAGGCTTTCAGCACTCAGTATGACTTTGTGAGATTGAGAATATAAGAAAAATCTTACGAATCCTCCCCACTGCTTCCAGGAGGGAAGAGATGTGGGGTGGGCACATTCATATAAAACTTCTGGAATATGCTTAGAATCCCTAGCTAGGCATACTGATGAAGGCATTTCTCTCCCTAATTCAGTCAGTAAAGAGTGAATTAAGTAACTGTATCTACAAATTTGAAGTCAGTAACGCAAGATTGCAAGAAAATGAAAAATCAAGGAAACATGATACCACAAAATAAACACAGTATTTTTTTCAGTAATGAACCCCAAAGGAATGGAGACCTACAAATTGCCTGACAAAGAAATCAAAATAGTTGTCTTAAAGAAGCTTATGAGCTACAGGAGGACAAAAATAGGTGACTCAATATACTGAGGAAAACTATACATGAACAAAATGAGACATATGACAAAGAGATAGAAATTATTAAAAAGAACCAAACAAAAATTCTGAAGAAAAAGAATACAATGAGTAAAAATTTTAAAGTACAATAGATGGCTTATAATATCTATTAAATAAAGTGATTCAATAATAACCTTATAGGAGAGAAAGCCCCAGACCCAGATGGGTTCACTAGTGAATTTTACTAAACATTTAAGGAAAAACTTAAATCAATATTGTATAATATCTTTCAGAGAACAGAAGCAGAGGGAATGCTTCCTAAGTCATTCTGAGATCAACATTATCATAATGTCAAAATCAAAGATATTATAAGAAAACTTCAAACTAATATCTCTCATAAACATAAATTCAAAAATTATAAATAAAATATTAACAAAATGAATCTAACAATGAATGAAAATCATTATACACCATAACCAAATGGGATTTATCTCTGGCATGCAAGGTTGACTCACCATTCGAAAATTAATTAATATAATATATCACAACGGCAAGCCAAAATAGGAAAATCACATGATGATATCAATAGATGCATAAAATGCATTAGTTGAAATCCAACACCCATTCAATGTAAAAATTCTAAGTAAAATGAGAACACAGGGGAATTTTCACAACTTAATAAATACCTAAAAATAGCTTACAGCTAACATAGCACTTAATGGAGAGAAACTCAAAACTTTCACACTAAGGTTAGTGACAAGGCAAGAAAGTCTGTTCTCATCACTTTTTTTACATTGTACTGGAAGTACTAGATAATTCAGTAAGACAAGAAAAAGAAATTAAATATATACATATTGGGAAAGAAGAAATTAAACTGTATTTGTTCAGAGATGACATGATAATCTATGCAGAAAATCCAAAATAACAACAACAAAAAACACTTTTGGAACTAATAAACCATTATAGCAAGACTGTGGTATTCAAGGTTAATGAGCAAAAGTCAATACATTTCTATGCATCAGCAATACACAAGTGAAATTTGAAATAAACATCAGTGAAAATTATATTATATATATACAATAAAGTCACCAAAAAATGAAAGAAACACTTTCATATGTTTACAAAATAAGTATAAGATCTTTATGAGGAAAACAAAGCAAACAAAATCTCTGATAAACAAAATAAAAGCTCTGATAAACAAAATCAAATGGAGAGTTATTCCATGTTCATAGATAGACTCAATATTGTCGAGATGAAAGTTCTTCCCAACTTGAACTATACAATGCAAACTTAATAAAAATCTCTGAAAGGGTTCCCTTTTCTACACACTCTCTCCAGCATTTATTGTTTCTAGATTTTTTTAATAATGGTCATTCTGAATGGTGTGAGGTGATACCTCATTGTGGCTTTGACTTGCATTTCTCTGTTGGTGGGAATGTAAATTGGTACAGCCACTATGGAAAACATTATGGAGGTTACTTAAAAAACTAAAACTAGAGCTACCATATGGTCAGAAATTCTACTATTGGGCATATACCCTGAGAAAACCATAATCCAAAAAGAAACTTGTACCACGATGTTCATTGCAACACTATTTACAACAGCCAGGACATGGAAGCAAGCTAAATGCCCATCAACAGATGAATGGATAAAGAAGATGTGGCAGAGGGGAAAAAAGATGGTGACGAAGTAGAGGGAAGTGGAATGCATCCCTCTCCACAGATGCATTGAGGAGTGCACCAAAAGATTCAATAATTCCCACAGAAAACCAACTGAACATCAGCAGATGACCTCGGACACCAGAAAGGACTGCAAACATCCTTACATAACCAGTAGGGAGGCATTTATGATGGCTCAAACAGGGTGAAGCAGCTGAGCTGTGGCAGATGGGAGGGAGTGAGAAACACATGGAGGGTCCACACCATGGCTCAGAATTCTTGGACTGAGACATCAATTCACAGCTGAACAGGGGGTCTAGGAGTGGGAGTGTGGGAACTGGAGAACTGGTTCAGGGTGAGAAACATTGTTGGCAGTGGGAAGATGGACTGAGGGGACAGGTGGGAAGAGGCCCACAGTGAGAAGTGCCTGCCGCAGAGAGCTGCAAGGCCATGGTGACAGCTGGATGCTCCTGGCTCACAGGTGGTGGGGAGGAGCCATGGGCATAGCCTCTCTATATCTCTCTCTGTGCCTGCAATGGGCAGAGGAAGGACCCCTGTGGGCCAAGCTAAGGCACTCAGGGATAACAAAGGCCCTCAGGGCCTCAGGCAGGGCTGGATTAGAGTGCCTGCAGTCAAGAGCAAAAAAGCCCAGAGAGAGGCCCAACTCTGAGACATTCTGTTTACACCTGAGCCACCGGCATCCCTCTGCAACAGGCACCTCCAGGCCCGAATGAACCACCGGGACCCAGACAATGCACCACTGCTCACTCACTCCCAGGGGAAGGAGCCACTATTTTACCCTTTCCATCCCCACACACCAGCACTTACAGATGAACAATAAGGAAGCTCTGCTGGTCGCAGAATAATACAAAAACTCAAGGTGGGTAGAAGGACACTTAGCTGAGACCCCAAGGAAACAGATAGGTTAGTATTAATTCTATTGAACCGGTCTATTCTGGGGTCAGTTCTAGTTTTTTTTTTTTTTTTTTTCTTTATAAATTACAATCTTACTCCTAAGGGATCTACAAGTTTTATAACATATTTTTATTCTATTTTTATTTTTAGCCTTTTTATATATTTCTATCTCTAGCTAAGTTTTTTGCAGTGCTGACTATATATCTCTCTTACCTTCTTTTTATCTTTATCTTTTATACATTTCTATTTTTTTCTTTTTATTTTCATATTTCAAGTCACACTACGCTTTTCTGTTGCCCTGTCCTCTATCCCTTTTTAGTTCATTTTATCTTAACATACTTATAAGCAAAATTACCGATCTGCTCAGTCTCCTTGCTTTATTCTCCAGATGACACACTGCTTTGGTATTTATTATTAGGTTTTCATCTTTATCTTAATTCTTAGTATAATTGTCTAATTTCATTCTGAGAATCTCCATTTTGTCTGGTGGTACTCAAGATCATTTTTTGTATTTGATCCTAGCTTTCAATATCTCCCTGGATTTGGGTTTGTGTGTGTGTGGTGCTATTTGTTTCTTTGCTTGTTTTTGCTTTTGTTTCTGTTTTGTTCTGTTTTGGTTTTGAATTTCTGTTGGTTTCTTCTTTGAATGTCTGATAGCATACTGGGGTTCTTCTGTCAGGTTTTCTAGTGCCTCATGTTCCATTGGATTCAATATTTGTGTGCCTTATACATGCATGTGTTTCCTTGACATAGTATTTGTTTGACTCAACCCTCTGCCATTAGTCCAGGGCTTGGACAGTCTTCTTTAAATCCCTTTATTGGCAGGACAAGCAACCTCTCAAGTTTGGACTACTATGAGAAAACAAAGAAACACCATGCAGGCAAAGGAGCAGGAAAAAAAACCCACAAGACCAAATAAATGAAGAGGAAGTAGGAAAAGTGTCTGAAAAAGAATTCAGAGCAATAATAGTAAAAATGATACAAAATCTCAATAACGAAATACAGAAAGTACAAGAAACAGATCATAAGAACTCAGAAGAATTAAAGAACAAACAAAAAGCAATGGATAACAAAATAACTGAAATTAACAATACTCTAGTTGGTATAACAGGCAGAATAATTGAGGCAGAAGAACGAATAAGTGAGTTGGAAGATAGAATGGGGGAAATAACTGACACAGATCAGGAAAAAAGAAAAAAGAATAAAAAGAATAGAAGACAGTCTCAGAGATCTCAGTGATAACTTTAAGCACACCAATATTTGAATCCTAGGCATCCCAAAAGAAAAGGAAAAAAAGAAAGGGTCTGAGAAAATATTTGAAGAGGGTATAGTGGAAAAGTTCCCCAACATGGGAAAGGAAATAATTAACCAAATCCAAGAAGCACAGAGAGTTTCATACAGAAAAAAACCAAGGAGAAATACACCAAGGCACATATTAATCAAACTAATGACAATTAAAAACAAAGAAAAAAATTAAAAGCAGCAAGAGAAAAGCAAAAAATAACATATAAGGGAAAACCTATAAGGATAACAGCTGACCTTTCTACAGAAACTCTGCAGGCCAGAAGGGAATGGCAGGATATCCTGAAAGTCCTGAAAGAGAAAAACCTACAGACAAGAATACTTTACCCAGCAAGAATCTCATTCAGATTTGAGGGAGAAATCAAAAGCTTTCCAGACAAGCAAAAGTGAAGAGAATTCAGCACCACCAAACCAGCCTTACAACAACTGCTAAAGGAACTTCTCTAAGTAGGACACACAAGAAAAGGAAAACACCTACAAATACAAACCTAAAACAATTAAGACAATGGTAATTGGAACACACATGTCAATAATGACCTTAAATGTAAATGGATTAAATGCTCCAACAAGAAGACACAGCCTGGCTGAATGGATACAAAAACAAGACCCTTCTATATGCTGCCTACAAGAAACCCACTTCAGACCAAGGAATACATATAGACTGAAATTAAAGGGATGGAAAAAGGTAGTCCATGGAAATGGAAGTCAAAAGAAAGCTGGAGTAGAAAACTCACATCAGACAAATTAGACTTGAAAGTAAAGACTATTACAAGAGACAAGTCAAGACACTGCATAATGATCAAGGGATCCATCCAAGAAGAATATATCACAATTGTAAATATCTATGCCCCCAACATAGGAGCACCTCAATACATAAGGCAAATGCTAACAGCCATAAAAGGGGAAATTGAGAGTAACTCAATAAGAGTGGGAGACTTGAACACCCCACTTACATCAAAGGACAGATCATCGAAACAGAAAAAAAAAAAAATAAGGACACACAAGCTTTAAATGACACATTAGACCATTTCATCTTAATTGATATTTCTGGGACATTCCACGAAAAAAGGACAGAATACACTTTCTTCTCAAGTGTGCACGGAACATTTTCCAGGATAGATCACATCTTTAGTCACAAACCAAGCCTTGGTAAATTCAAGAAAATTGAATCATATCAAGCATCTTCTCTGATCACATCGCCATGAGACTAGATATCAATTACAGGAACAAAACAGCAAAAAAAATACAAACACATTTTGGCTAAACAATACACTATTAAACAACCAGTAAATCATTACAGAAATCAATAAGGAAATCAAAAAATATCTAGAAACAAATGAATATGAAAACACAACAACCCAAAACCTATGGGATGCAGCAAAAGCAGTTCTAAGATGGAAGTTTGTAGCAATACAGTCCTACCTTAAGAAACAAGAAAAATATCAAATAAACAACCTAAAATTACACCTAAAACAATTAGAGAAAAAAAAATAAAGAAACCCCAAAGTGAGAAGAAGGAAAGAAATCAGAAAGATCAGATCAGAAATAAAGGAAAAATAAATGAAGGAAACAATAGCAAAAATAAATGAAACTAAAATCTGGTTCTTTGAGAAGATAAACAAAATTCATAAACCATTAGCCAGACCCATCAGGAAAAAAAAAGGGAGAAGATGCAACTCATCAGAATTAGAAATGAAAAACAAGAAGTAACAACAGACACCACAGAAATACAAAAGATCATGAGAGACTACTACAAGCTACTATATGCCAATAAATTGTATAACCTAGAAGAAATGGATAAATTCTTAGAAAAATACAATCTTCTATGACTGAACCAGGAAGAAATAGAAACTATGAAGAGACCAAACACAAGTACAGAAATTGAGGCTGTGATTAAAAATCTCCCAATAAACAAAAACCCAGGGCCAGATGGCTTTACCAGCAAATTCTATATAACATTTCGAGAAGAGATAATACCGACCCTTCTCAAATTCTTCCAAAATATAGCAGAAGGAACATTCCCAAACACATTCTATGAGGCCACCATCACTCTGATACAAAAACCAGGCAAAGATGTCACAAAAAAAGAAAATTACAGACCAGTATAACTGATGAATATAGATGCAAAAATCCTCAACAAAATACTAGCTCACAGAATCCAACAGCACTTTTAAAAAATCATACACCATGATCAAGTGGGGTTTATCCCTGGGATGCAAGGATTCTTCAACATATGCAAATCAATCAATGTGATATATCATATCAAAAAATTGAAATATAAAAAAACATATGATCATCTCAATAGATGCAGAAAAAGCTTTTGAAAAGTTCAACATCCATTTATGATAAAAACTCCCCAGAAAATGGGCATAGAAGGAAACTACCTCAACATAATAAAAACCATATATGAGAAAACGAAAGGCAACATCATTCTAAATGGTGAAAAACTGAGAGAATTTCCTCTTAGAAAAGGAACAAGACAGGGTGTCCACTCTCACCATTATTATTCAACATAGTTTTGGAAATTTTACCCACAGCAATCAGAGAAGAAAAAGAAATAAAAAGAATCCAAATTGGAAAAGAAGTAAAATTGTCACTCTTTGCAGATGACATGATATTATACATAGAAAACCTGAAAGACTCTACCAGAAAACTGCTAGCACTAATTGATGAATTTAGTAAAGTAGCAGAATACAAAATTAATGCACACAAATCTCTTGCATTCCTATACACTAACAATGAAAGAACAGAAAGAGAATTAAGGAAACTCTCCCAGTTACCAATGCAACAAAAAGAATAAAATACCTAGGAATAAACCTGCCTAAGGAAGCAAAAGATCTGTATGCAGAAAACTTTAAGATATTGATGAAAGAAATCAAAGACGACACTAACAGATGGAGGCAGATACCACGTTCTTGGATTGGAAGAATCAACATTGTGAGAATGACTGTACTACCCAAAGCAATTTACAGATTCAACACAATCCCTATCAAATTATGAATGGTATTTTTCACAGAACTAGAACAAGAAATCTTACGATTTGTATGGAAACACAAAAGACCCTGAATAGACAATGCAATCTTGAGAAGGAAAAACGGAGTTGGTGGAATCAGGCTTCCTGACTTCAAACTATACTACAAGCCTACAGTGTTCTAGACAGAAGGGTACTGGTACAAAAATAGAAAGGAAGATCAATGGAATAGAATAGAGAACTCAGAGGTAAGCCCAAGCACATTTGAGCACCTTATCTTTGACAAAGGAGGCAAGAATATACAATGGAAAAAAGCCTTTTCAATAAGTGGTGCTGGGAAAATTGGACAGCAGCATGTAAAAGAATGAAATTAGAATACTTCCTAACACCATACACAAAAATAAACTCAAAATGGATTAAAAACCTAATTGTAAGCCCAGACACTCTAAAACTCCTAGAGGAAAACATAGGCAGAACACTCTATGACAACCATCAAAGCAAGATCCTTTTTGACCTCCCTCCTAGAATAATGGAAATAAAATCAAGAAGAAACAAATGGGACCTCATGAAACTTAAAAGTTTTTGCATAGTGAAAGAAACCATAAACAAGACAAGAAGGCAACCCTCAGAATGGGAAAATATAGTTGCCAATGAAGCAACAGACAAAGGATTTATCTCAAAAATATACAAGCAGCTCATGCAACTTCATACCAAAAAAGCAAATAACCCAATCCACAAATGGGCAGAAGACCTCAATAGACATTTCTCCAAAGAAGACAAACAGATGGCCAACAAACACATGAAAAGATGCTCAACATCACTAATCATCAGAGAAATGCAAGTCAAAGCCACAATAAGTTATCACCTCACACCGATCAGAATGGCCTTCATCAAGAAATCTGGAAACTACAAATGTTGGAGAGGGTGTGGAGAAAATGGAACTCTCATGCACTGTTGATGGGAATGTAAGTTGGTACAGCCACTATGGAAAACAGTCTGTAGGTTCCTTAAAAAACTACAAATAGAACTACCATATGATCCAGTAATCCCACTACTGGGCAATATACCCAGAAAAAACCATAATCCCAAAAGAAACATGTACCATAATGATTATTGCAGCCTATTTACAATAGCCAGGACATGGAAGCAACCTAAATGTTAATCAACAAATCAGTGGATAAAGAAAATGTGATATATATATATATATATATATATATATATATATATATATATATATAATGGAATATTACTTATCTATTAAAATGAATGAGATGGAGCTATATGTAATGAGGTGGATAGACCTAGAGTCTGTCATACAGAGTGAAGTAAGCCAGAAAAAGAAAAACAAATATTATATGCTTACTCATATATATGGGATCAAAAAAAAAAAATGTACTGTCAAACCCAGTGACAAGACAAGAATAAGGATGCAGATGCAGAGAATGGACTGGAGGACCCGAGGTTGGGGGTGGTGTGGGGTGAAGGGGCAGCTGAGACAAAGTGAGAGAGTAGCAAAGACGTATATATATATATACTATCAACTGTAAAATAGATAGCCAGTGGAAAATTGCTGCATAAAAAACGGGAAATCAACTAGATGATGGATGATGCCTTAGAGGGCCAGGATGGGTAGGGTGTGGGGGAGTCAAGGGAGGGAGGGAATATGGGGATATGTGTATAAATATAGCTGATTGACCTTGGTGTACCTCAAAAACTGGTACAAGTGTGTAAAGCAATTATATTCCAATTAAAAAATAAAAATAAAAAAAGAAGTGACACATCTATGCAATGGAATATTACTCAGCCACAAAAAGGAATGAAATTGAGTTATTTGTAGTGAGGTGGATGGACCTAGGGTCTGTCATACAGAGTGAAGTAAGCCAGAAAGAGAAAAAAAAATACTGCATGCTAACTCATATGTATGGAATCTAAAAAAATGGTACTGGTGAACCCAGTGACAGGGCAAGAATACAGATGCAGATGTAGAGAACGGATCTGAGGACACAGCATGGGGAAGGCAAAGGGGAAACCAGCACAAAGTGAAAGAGCAGAATTGACATATATACACTACCAAATGTAAAATAGAGAGCTAGTGGGAAACTGCCACATAACACAGGGAGATCAATTTGATGATGGGTGATGACTTAGAGGGCTGGGATAGGGAAGGTGGGAAGGAGTTGCTGGAGGGCGCGATATGGGGGTATATGTATAAATACAGCTGATTCACTTTGTTGTACAGCTAAAACTGGCACAACACTGTAAAGCAATTATATTCCAATTAAAAGCTTCAAAAAGAAGATGAAAAATCTCTGGAGATACTTTATGAATATTAATAAATAATTCTAAACTTCATATGGAGAGACCAAAAATCCCAGCATCACCAACACAATAATGGAGAACAAAGTTGAAAGACTGGCACTATCCTCTTCAAACTTTATCTAAAGCTACAGTAATCAAGATACTGTGGTATTAGTGAAATAAAATACAAATACATCAATGGAGAAAAATAGAGAGCCCATAATAAGACCCACATAAAAATAATCAAGTGATATTTGATAGAGGAGTAAAGTTGTCTTTTGCACTAATGATGTGGAAAAACTGGGCACCTTAATGCAATCATCATCATTATCATCTAGATACCAATATTATGCCCTGCAGTATAATAAAGTCAAAATGCACCATAGATCTAAATGAAAAATAAAAGTAAACCTAGATGACGTTGCATATGGCAGTGACTTTTTTCTATAACAAAAAAGGCACAATCCATAGAAGAAAAAATCAATCAGCTGGATTATATTAAATTAAAAACTTCTCAGAAGAGAGATGAAGTTGGTGAAGTAGGAGGAAGCTGGGCTCACATCCTTCACAAACACATCAAAACTACAAATACGTATAGAGTGTCTCTCACTGTGGTTGACCTAGGGATTAGCAGAACAGCTCTCTACAACCAAGGCTGTAAAGAAAGATCCACACAGAGTGTGGTAGGGAGGAGAAGAAATCTAGTCAGGACTCCCACTGCCAGTGGGAAACACAGAAGAAGAGGAAAAATGACACAGCTTTGGGGATCCTCCCTGGTAGCAAGGGGTTTGAGCCACATACTTGGCACCCCAGCCCTTAAGTCTGATACTGGGAAGAGAAGCCCCCTTAGCCATTTTGAAAACCAGTAGCGCAAACCAAAGGGGTATAAGACTCAACAAGGCTCAAACAAAGACTCAACTCTTGGAAAGCATGTGTACAAACTTGTTTACTCCCAGTCACAGCATGGAAGCAGCAGATTGAAAATTGTCTGGGACTCTGGCTGGCTTGGCAGAACTGGCCCAGCATCACATCCAGCCTGCACCGGGCTCCTATTCCAGCCCCCCATGCCCAGACACTGCTCCGCACTAAGGCCTTTGCCAATAATAGTGTGCACACTTGGAGGGAATGGAGCCAACTTGGATGCCTGCCTTGCCTCTGACAAGGGCAAAGGCAGTCATTGCCAGTGCATACTTTGGCATACACACTCAGAAGGGAGTGAGGTTAGCTCCAAGGCAGAGATCACCATCACAGTAGTGCCAATTCCTGTGCACAGTTTGTAAGGAGTGAAGCTAGTTCCAGGGTGGAGACCATTATTGTATGAGTGAGTGTCCCTGTGCACATTTGGGAGGTTGAGAGGCCCACTCAGTGGTGTGATACCAAACCCTCTGACCCAGACATAACTTCTAACCAATTTGCACACCCTGGGGAAATAGTGAAACCAACACAGAAGTGCAGCCCCAAGTCCTCAGGCCCCAGTTATGCCCCAAAACGAAGTTGGGGACAGCCAACACACCCAGGAGGAAACCAACACCCTCAGGGCTCTGACTCTAGTCTTTCCAACCCATCCCTACCTCCCATCAAGGTGGAAGCTTCCAGGATACCCCAGCAGCCCATGTTCACTTCAGAACCAAATTCATGCACCTAAACCACACATATTGCATAAGGAAGTCCCCACAAAATGACATCCCTTCAAGGAAAGGTAACAGAGAGAAAAAGAAAAGTAAAATGAGAAAACAGGAATATGAATCAAACAAAAGAACATAAAAGAAAAAAATTCCTATAAAAATCCTAATGAAACACAAATAAATATTTTACCTGACAAGGAGTTCAAAGGAATAGTAACAAAAATGTTCACTGATGTGGGGAAAAAAATAAATGAGCATACTAAGAATTTTAACAAAGAATTAGAAAATATAAAATAGTACCAGGCAGAGCTGAAGAATACATTAAATAAAATGAAAAATACACTAGAGGGAATTAGCAACAGATTAGGTGATACAGAAGAATTCATAAGCCATCTGGAAGATAGAATGATGGAAACTATACAACTAGCATAACAAAAAGAAAAAATTGAAAAAGGAGAATAGTTTAAGGGACTGCTGAGACAGCATCAGGCATACTAATATTCATATTTTAGAGGTCCCAGAAGGAGAAAAGAGAGAAAGGGGTCAAATATGTATTTGGTTCAATGATGGATGAAAATTTCCCAAAACTGAAGTAGGAAAGATACCCAGGGAAAAGAAGCACAGAGTTCCAAACAAGATGAGCCAAAAAGACCCACACCAAGACAAACTATAATTTAAAGGGCAAATGTTAAAGATAAAAAGAAAAATATACTGGGAAGAGACTAGGAAAAGATGGCAGAGGAGTAGGACATGGTGATCACCTTCCTCCACAAAAATACATCAAAAACACATCTACTTGGGGAGTGGCTCCTGAAGAACACATTCTTAATGCCGGCAAGAAACTTCAGACCACCAGAAAGTCAAGAGAATTTCCATGTAATAGGGTAGCACAAAGTAAAGAAGGGGAAAAGACAAAGAATTCTGAGGAGACAAGCCCCTCTGGAAGGTAGCTGTGAGGGGGAAAGCCTCCCATACACGGGGGTGCCCCCTCACTGACGGGGAAAGATTGGGGTCTTGGAGACCCCAGAAAAGAGAGCAACAGCAGGTGTGCCAAGGGCAGAGCAGAGAGATCCCCGCACAGAGGAGTCAGGCAGCACTCCCCAGCCAGAGAAACTAATCTGCTCACTGGGGGCGGTGGTGGGGGCCAGGTGCTGAGGCTTGGGATTCAGAGAAGAGACCCCAGGGAGAGAGCGGGGGCTGGCTGCATGAGAACAGACTGGGGGGCAGGTGCACCAGCAAGCTAGGAAGGAGTTTGGGGAAAATCCTGGACCAGACGGAGAGGGAGGGGACTTTTCAGAGTGCTTGGGAGGAAATTCCCTCTCCGTGAACTCACAGGCTGCGAAGGGGCACAACCTGCCACTGCTGGATTGAAAAGCCCACTGTTCTCTGCTGCCACACACCCCACACACTGCTGGGTCCTGCCGAGTGACTGCCCACCAGCCCGCCACCCCACTTTCCAGCCCCTACCACAGTGCAGCCAGCCCATGGCCCACTCACCCACAGCTGCCAAAGGTCCTCTGTGTAAGGCAAGTTATTGGCCACATGCTCCCAACAGCAGGGGAAACCCACCAACACCAAGGTTCCCAAGATCAGGACCAACTACCCTGGGAGAACGTACAGCACACCTCAGGCTCACACTGACCTCTGCTGCTATTAGAAATCCTGTAGATTTCAGTTAGGCTTCCATATCCGTTCCTACACCTGACCTGAAGTTGCAAGGGAGCCCAGATCCGCTCTTTCACCCCCTCTTGCCTGGGTGGGGAACCGACTCCCGAGAGCAACCCACACACAAAGTAGGGACCAAAGGCAAAACTGATCACCAACGACTGCAGGACCAAAGAAGAGAAAGAGAAACAGCCACAGGAAGAGCAGATTTAATGCCCACAATAGGCTTGAAAGAACCTGCATCTGCAGATCACCTGAATAGATGAGCATTTCTACAATAGAGGCTGTAGACATAGAGGACAAGTGAGGACTGTGGGGCCAAATAAACACAGGACTAATACCAGGTCACAGTCTGCCCTCTCCACAGCCTCTCCACAGCATGGACAGAGCCATAACTAGAAGCATTGGAGGAATTCTTGGTATGCTTATTTTGTTTCTGGCTTTAGGTTTGTTAGTTAAATTTTTACTGTATATATTTGTACATGGATTTGCTTGTAATGTTAAGAGTACTCTCTTCTTTCTTTACTTTGTTCTTTCGTTTTCTCTTCTCATTGGTTTCTATTCCTCTTCTCTTTCTTCAAGTGCAAGTGTGCACATCTCCTTGTGTGATTTTGACTGATTAGAGTGCTTTTACAACCAGGTTTGGGGATCTGTCTGTCCTTTCCCCTTCTTCCCTTTTTTCTTCCTTTTTTTCTTTGCTCTCCTTCTACCTCCTTTTTCTCCATGCCATGCAACTTCCAGGGACTTAGTGGTCAGGCTGGGGGTCAAACCTTGACTTCTGAGACAGCAGAGCAGAGTCCAGGATGCTGGACCACCAGAGAACTACTGACCCCATGGAATATTAATCAGCAAGTGCTCCCCCAGAGTTCTCATTCTCAACACCAAGCTCCAAATCCAATCAAAGGCCAGCAAGCTCCAATGCTTGATACCTCAAGCCAAACAGAACAGAGAGAAGAGGAATTTCTACTCAGCAGCATAGGGAAAGGAGACAGCAAATACGATAAAGCAGACAAAATGAGAAAACAAAGAAACACCTTGCAGGCAAAGGAGCAAGATAAAAACCCACAAGGCCAAATAAATGAAGAAGAAATTGTCAAACTGCCTGAAAAAGAATTCAGAGTAATGATAGTAAAGATGATCCAAAATCTCAAAATAAAAACAAAGAAATGTAAGAAACATTTCATAAAGACCTAGAAAAACTAAAGAGCAAACAAATGGTAATGAACAACACAGTAACTGAAATTAAAAATACTCTAGATAATTTAAACAGCAGAATAACTGAGGCAGAAGAACAAGTAAGCAATTTGGGAGATAGAATGGTGGAAATAACTGCCACAGAGCAGGAAAAAAAAAATGAAAGCCAATCTCAATGACCTTGGGGACAGGCATACCAACATTTGAATCACAGTGGTCCCAGAAAAAGAAGAAAAAGAGAAAGTGTCCAAGAAAATATTTGAGGAGATTATGGTGGAAAATTTCCCCCACATGGGAAAGGAAATAGTAAACCAAGTCCAAGAGGTACAGAGAATCACATACAGAACAAAACCAAGGAGAAACACACCGAGGCACACATTAATCAAGCTAATGAAAATTAAACACAAAGAAAAACTATTAAAAGCAGCAAGAAAAAAGCAACAAATAACATATAAGGGAAAACCTATGAGGATAACAGATGATCTCTGCAGAAACTGCAGTCCAGAAGGGAGTGACAGGAGATCATTAAAGCCTTGAAAGAGAAAAATCTTCAGTCAAGAATACTCTACCCAGCAAGAATCTCATTCAGATTTGAGGGAGAAATCAAAAGCTTTACAGACAAGCAAAAGTTAAGAGAATTCAGCACCACCAAACCAGCTTTACAACAACTGTGGAAGGAACTCCTCTAGGCAGTAAACACGAGATAAGAAAAAAACCTACAAAACACAGCCAAAACAATTTAGAAAATGGTAATAGGAACACACATGTCAATAATGACCTTAAAAGCAAATGGATTAAATTCTCCAACCAAAAGACACAGACAGGCTGAATGGATACAAAAACAAGACCCTTATATATGCTGTCTACATGAAATCCTCTTCAGACCTAGGAACACATACAAACTGAAAGTAAGGGGATGGAAAAAGATATTCTATGCAAATGGAAACCCAAAGAAAGCTGGAGTAGCAATACTCATATCAGACAAATTAGACCTTAAAGTGAAAACTGTTACAAGAGACATGGAAGTACACTACATAATGATCAAGGCATAAATCCAAGAAGATATAACAATTGTAAATATCTATGCACCCAACATAGAATCCCCTCAATACATAAAGCAAATGTTAACAGCCATAAAAGGGGAAATCAACAGTAACACAATAATAGTAGGAGATTTTACCACTGCACATTGACCAATGGACATATCGTTCTAACAGAAAATAAATGAGGAAACACAAGCTCTAAATGAGGCATTGGAACATCTTGACTTAATTGATATTTATAGGACATTCCATCCAAAAACTACAGAATACTGTTTCATCTCAAGTGCCCAGGGAACATTCTCCAGGATCAATCACATCTTGGGGCATAAATCAAGCCTCAGTAAATTCAAGAAATTCGAAATTGCATCAAACATCTTCTCTGAACACAAAGCCATGAGACTAGATATCAATTACAAGGAAAAAAATGTAAAAAATATAAACACATGGAGGCTAAACAATATGCTGTAAAACAATGAAGACATCAGTGAAGAAATCAAAGAGGAAATCAAAAAATACCAAAAAACAAGTGACAATGAAAACACGATGGTGCAAAACCTATGGGACACAGCAAAAGGGAAGTTTACAGCAATGAAATCCTGCCTCAAGAAACAAGAAAAATTTCGAATAAACAACCTAACTTTACACCTAAAACAGTAGGAGAAAGACGACAGGAGAAACCCCAAAGTGAGAAGAAGGAAAGAAATCATGAAGATCAGATCAGAAATAAATGAAAAAGAAATGAAGGAAACAATAGCAGAGATCAATAAAATTAAAGATGGTTTTTGAGAAGAAAAACAAAATTGATAAACCATTAGCCAGATTCATCAGGAAAAAAAAAAGACTCAAATCAACAGAATTAGAAATGAAAAAGGAGAAGTAATAACATACACCACAGAAATAGAAAAGATCATGAGAGACTACCACAAGCAACTATGTGCCAATAAATTGGATAACCTGGAAGAAATGGATAAATTCTTAGAAAAGTACACTCTTCTAAGTCTGAACCAGGAAGACATAAAAAATATGAACAGACCAATCACAAGAACTGAAATTGAGACTGTGATTTAAAATCTCCCAACAAACAAAAGCCCAGGGCTAGATGGCTTCACAGGTGAATTCTATCAAACATTCAGGGAAGAGCTAATACCTATCCTTCTCAAACTCTTCCGAAATAGATAAGAAGGAGGAACACGCCCAAACTCTTTCTACAAGGCCATCATCACTCTAATACCAAAATCAGAAAATGATGTCACAAAAAAAGAAAATTACAGGCCAATTTCACTGATGAATATAGATGCAAAAATGCTCAGCAAATTATTAGCAATCTGAATCTAACAGCACATCAAAAATATCATACACCATGATCAAGTGGGGTTTATCCCTGGGATGAAAGTATTCCTCAGTATAAGCAAATCAATCAATGTGGTACATCATATTAACAAATTGAAGATAAAAAAAAATATGATCATCTCAATAGATGTAGAAAAAGCTTTTGACAAAGTTCAACATCCATTTATGATAAAAACTCTCCAGAAAGTGGGCAAAGAAGGAAATTACCTCAACATGATAAAAGACATATGTGACAAGCCAACAGCCAACATCATTCTATATGGTGAAAAATTGAAAGCATTCCCTCTAAGGACAGGAAGAAGACAAGGGTGCCCACTCTCACCATTATTATTCAACATAGTTTTGGAAGTTCTAGCCACAGCAATCAGAGAGGAAAATGAATAATAGGAATCCAAACTGGAAAAGAAGAAGTAAAATTGTCACTCTTTGCAGATGACATGATATTACACCTGGAAAACCCTAAAGATTCTACCAGAAAACTGCCAGCACTAATAGATGATTTAGTAAAGGAGCAGGATACAAAATTAATGTACAGAAATCTCTTGCATTCCTATACACTAACAACGAAAGAGCAGAAAGGGAAATTAAGGAAACACTTCCATGTACCATTGCAATAAAAAGAATAAAATAAAATACCTAGGAATAAGCCTGCCTTAGTAGGCAAAAGACCTGTATGCAGAAAACTATAAGACACTGATGAGAGAATTCAAAGAAGTTACAAAGAGATGGAGGGACATATCATGTTTTTGGATTAGAAGAATCAACACTGTGAAAAGGACTATCCTATAGAAAGCAATTTACAGATTCAACACAATCACTATCAAATTACCAATGGCAGTTTTCACAGACCTAGAACAAAAAAATTCACGATTTGTATTGAAACATAAAAGACCCTGAAAAGCCAAAGCAATCTGAGAAGGAAAGACAGTGCCTGAGGAATCAGGCTCCCTGACTTCAATCTATATTACAAAGCTACAGTGATCAAGACAGTATGGTACTTGCACAAAAACAGAAGTATAGATCAAGGGAACACAATAGAGAGCCCAGAGATAAATCCGCACACATATGGGCAACTTATCTTTGATAAAGGAGGCAAGAATATGGAATGCAAAAAAGACAGCCTCTTTAACAATTGGTGCTGGGAAAACTGGACAGCTACATGTAAAAGAATGAAATTAGAACACTTCCTAGCACCATACACAAAAATAAACTCAAAATGGATTAAAGACCTAAATGTAAGGCCAGACACTATAAAACTCTAAGAGGAAAACATGGGCAGAACACTATATGACATAAATGAAAGCAAAATCTTTTTTGACCCTCCACCTATAATAGTGAAAATAAAATAAAAAATAAATAAATGAGACCTAGGGAAATTTATAATCTTTTGCTCAGCAAAAGAAACCATAAACGAGACAAAGAGAAAACCCTCAGAATGGGAGAAAATACTTGACAATGAAGCAATGGACAAAGAATTAATCTCGAAAATATACAAGCAGATCATGCAGCTTAATACCAAAAAAGAAAATAATCCAATCCACAATTGAGCAGAAGACCTATGTAGACATTTCTCAAAAGAAGACATGCAGATTGTTAACAAACATATGAAAAGATGCTCAACATCACTAATCATTAGAGAAATGCAAGACAAAACCCCAATGAGGTATCACCTCACACCAGGCAGAATGGCCATCATCAAAACATCTGGAAACTATAAATGCTGGAGAGGGTGTGGAGAAAAGGGAATGCTCTTGCACTGTTGGTGGGAATGTAAATTGATAGAGCCACTACGGTATACACTTTGGAGGTTCCTTAAGAAACTAAAAGAAGAACTATTATATGACCCAGCAATCCCACTACTGGGCATTTATCCAGAGAAAACCATAATCCAAAAGGAAACATGTACCATAATATTCATTGCAGCACTGTTTACAATAGCCAGGATGTGGAAGCAACCTAAATGCCCATCAACAGATGAAAGGATAAAGAAGATGTGACACAAATATACAGTGGAATATTACTCAGCCATTTAAAAAAATGAAATTGAGTTCTTTGTAATGGGGTGGATAGAACTAGTGTTTGTCATACAGAGAGAAGTAATCCAGAAATAAAAAAAAAAAAAAAAAGAAAACAAATACCGTATGCTAACTCATATATATGGATTCAAAAAATGGTACTGATGAACCCAGTGACAGGGCAAGAGAATAGATGCAGATGTAGAGAATGGACTTAAGGATACCTGGTGGGAGTGAGGGCAAAGGGGAAGCTGGAATGAAGTGAGAGAGTAGCATTGACATATGTGCACTACCAAATGTAAAATCAATAGCTTGTGGGAAGTTCCTGCATAACATAGGGAGACAAACTTGATGATGGGTGATGATTTAGAGGGCCAGGATAAGGAGGGTGGGAGGCAGTAGTGGGAGGGATGGGATATGGGTATATATGTATAAATGCAGCTGATTCACTTTGGTGTACCTCAAAAATTTGCACATCAGTGTAAGCAATTATGTTCCAATAAAGAGCTTCAAAAAAAAAAAAAAAAAGAAAAGAAAAAAGAAGAAGAGAGTGAAAATTATAAAGGCAACCAAAGAAAAACAAAGATTTGCATACAAAGGAACCTTCATGAGGCTATCAGCTGATTTTTCTACAGAAACTTTTCAGGCCAGGTGGAAGTGACATGATGTATTTAAAGTCCTGAAGGGAAAAAAAGAAACCTACAACCTAGGATATTTTATCCAGTAAAGTGTTATAATTCCAAATTGAAAGAGAAATAAGGAGCTTTGCAGATAAGCTAAAAGTAAAAAATTTCCTAAGTACTAAACCAATTTATAAAAAGTATTAAAGAGTCTTCTTTAAGTGAAAAAGAAAAGGTCACCAAAAGAAATAAGAAATTAAAGAAAGGGGAAAATCAACTGTTAAAAACTAATATGTAGTAAAGGCTGTGGACCAAATTTGAATAAGCCAGTATAAATGTTAAAATACAAAAAAAATGTAAAATGAACTATAGCTACATAAAAATGTAAAATAAAACATTAAAACACAAAACATGGTGTGGAGAGCAAAGAGCACAGAGCCTTTAGAATGTGTTTGAACTTCAAATGATTATCAGTCATAAAAATGTAGATATAGTTATACATTAACATATATGAAATACATGGTACCCCAAAATCAAAAATCTACAATACATGTACAAAACCTACAGAGAAAGGAACATAAACATATCATTAAAGAAAATCATCAAACCACAAGGGAAAATAGTAAAGAACAGAGAAGAATTTATAAACAACCAGAAATCAAGTAACAAAATCTCAAAGTAAAAACTGATATATAATCACTGAAATGTCAATTGGTTAAGTGCTCCACTAAAGAGACATAGAGTAGATGATTGGATTTTTAAAAAGACCTATCTATATGCTGCATACAAGAGGCTCACTTTGAAGTGAAAGACACACACACACACTTAAAGTGAGGGGATGGAGAAATATATTCCATACAACTGGAAATGAAAAGAAACCTATGGTAGCAAAACCTATATCACACAATGTAGATTTGATGACAATGTCTGTAATACAAGAAAAATTAGGGCTTTATCTAATTATAAAGGGATCAGTAAAAGAAAGATGTAATATTCATAAATATATATGCTTCTTATATAAGAGCTCATAAGTATATAAAGAAAATGTTACCAGACATAAACAAAGCAATTGACAATAATGATAATTGACACAATAGAACAGTTAGACTTATAGATATATAAGGACATTTCATGCAGAAACAGCATACTACACATTCTACTCAAGTGCAGATGAATCATTCTTCAGGATAGGTCATGTGCTAGGCCACAAAACAATTCTCAACAAATTTAAGATAATAGTAAATATATCAAGCATCTTTTCCAACCAAAACAGTAAGAAACTAGAAAACAACTAAAGGAAGAAAATGGGAAAAAGATAAACACATGGACACTAAACAAAATGTTACTAAAAGACTGAATGGATCAATGAATAAATCAAATTGGATATAGGAAATAACTAGGGACAAATAAATATAAAAACACAACTTACCAAAATATATGGGATGCAGCAAAATGTGTTCTAGGAGGGAATTTTATAGTAGTAAAAGTATACCTCAAGAAACAAGAAAAACCTCACTTGAACAACCTAATTTACCACCTAAAGGAGAAGAGAAAGAAAAGCAAAGACCAAAGTCAGCAGATGAAAGAAACAATAAATATCAGAGAGGAAATAAGTAGAGGCCAAGTAAACAATTGGAAAGATCAGTAAAAACAAGAGCTTATATTTGAAAAGGTTAATAAATTAATAAGCCTTTAAGCCAGTCTCATTAAGGAAAAAAAGAGAGAGAGGGAGAGGGCCGAAATAAAACAAGAAATTAAAGAGAGGAGATTACAGCATATATCACAAAATACAAACAATAATAGTAGACTACCCTGAACAGTTACATGCCAATAACTTAGAAAACCTAGAAAAATGGATAAATTCCTAGAAACTTACAAACTTACAAATTGAGAAGAAAGAGAAAATCTGAATTGACTGAATACTAGTTTTGAAATTGAATCAGTAACCAAAAATTCCCAACAAACAAAAGTTTAAGACCAGGCAGATTCATAGAATTCTTCCAAGCATGTACTAGCTAAAACTAGTACAAAAAAATGAAGGGAAGTAAATGCTCCCCAATTCGCTGTACAAGGCCAGCATTACCCTTATATCAAAACCAAAGAGATTACAAAAACAGAAAATTATAGGCCAATATCCCAGATGAATATAGATGCAAAAATCTTCAACATAACATTAGCAAATCAAACTCAATATATAAAATGAATCATACACCAAGATCAAGTGGGACTTAGTCCAGTGAGGCAAGAATGGTTCAATATCTGCAAATCAATCAAAAAGATACACCATATCAACGAAAGGAGGAAAATAAAACACATCATGATCTCAGATGCAGAAACGGCATTTGACAAGATTTAAAACAAATCATGATAAATAATCTCAACAAATTTGTTATAAATGGAACATAACTCAACATAATAAAGGCCATTTATGACAAACCCAAAACTAGCATCATACTTGATAGTATAAATTGAAAGCTTTTCTTCCAAAATTGAGAACAAAATAGGAATGATCATTCTTAATATTTCTATTTAACACAGTATTGGAAATTCTAGCCACAACAATCAGACAAGTAAAAGAAATAAAAAGAATGCAAATTGGAAGTAAGAGGCAAAACTGTCTCTATGTGCAGATGATATGATACTATATATAGAAAACCCTAAACTCTCCACCAAAAGAACCATTAGAATTAATAAATTAATTCAGTAACATTGCAGGATAAAAAATTAACACACATAAATATATTGCTATCCATATACTAAAAATTAACTGTCAGAAAGAGAAAGCAAGAAGACAATCCCATTTAAAATTGCCTCAAAATGAACCTAGGGATAAATTTAACCAAGAAGGTGAAAGACCTATACTCTGAAAACCATAATACACTGGTGAGAGTAATTGAAAATGATACAAGGGCATTAAAAGATATACTGTGTCCATGGATTAGAAGAATTAATATTGTTACAATGTCCACACTACCTAAGCAAGTTACAGATATAATGCAATCTCTATAAAAACACCCATGACATTTTTCATATAGCTGGAAAAAAGTTTTATAATTTGTACAGAACCACAAAATATCCTAAATAGCCAAAGTAATCTTAAAAAAATAAAGTTGGAGGAATCACACTCCCTGACTTCAGACTGCAATACAAAACTACGATAGTTCCCAGAGCACAGTAGTGGCACAAAGAACAAGCACATAGATCAAGGGAAGAGAATAGAGAGTACAAAAATAAACCCACACACTTATGGCCAATTAATCTATGACAATGTAGGCAAAAATATACAATGATGAAAAGACAGTCTCTTCAATAAGTGGTGCTAGGAAAAAAAAATGATAGTTATGCGTAAAAGAATAAAATTAAAATATTTTCTAACACCATATACAAAAATAAACTGAAAATGAATTAAAGACCTAAATGTAAGACTGTAAGCCATAAAACTTCTAGAGGAGAACATTGATAGGGCCTGCTTTGTCTTAAATCTTAGCAATATATATTTGGATTTCTCTCCTCAGGTAAGGGAAACCAAAGCAAAAATGAACAAATGGCCCCTTAAAAAAAAAAAAAAAAAAAAAAAAAAAGCTTTTGCATGGCAATGGAAACAGCAACTCCACTCTTGGGTATATATCCAAAGAAAATGTAAACACTAATCCTAAAATACACATGCACCCCAATATTCATGTGAACATCCTTTAGAATAGCCAACAATGGAAACAGTATGATAAAGAGCAGTTATACAAAATATACAAAGAGGACTTCCCTGGTGGCACAGTGGTTGATAATCTGCCTGTCAATGCAGGGGGCATGGGTTCTATTCCTGGTCCAGGAAGATTCCACATGCCATGGAGCAACTAAGCCCGTGTGCCACAACTACTGGACCTGTGCTCTAGAGCCCACAAATGACAACTACTTAGCCTCAGTGCCACAACTACTGAAGCCTGCATGCCCTAGAGCCTGTGTGTTAGAACTACTGAAGCCCACATGCTCTAGGGCCTGCATGTTTCAACTACTGAGCCTGTGTGCTGCAACTACTGCCTCTGCACCTAGAGCCCATGCTCCTCAACAAGAGAAGCCATCACAATGAGAAGTCCACACACCAAAAGGATGAGTAGCCCCTGCTCGCTGCAACTAGAGAATAGCCTGCATGCAGCAATGAGGATCCATATTAAATATTCAATGATAAGAAAACAAATAATTTAAAAAATGTGCAAATGGTCTCAAAAGACACTTAACCAAAGACTTACAGATGACAAAAAAAGCACATCAATATATGCTCTACATTATAAGTCAACAAAGAAAGGCAAATACAAATAATACGATAGCAGTATTCACCTATAAGAAAAGCCAAAATCCAGAACATTGACAATATCAAATGCTAGTGAAAATGTGATGTAACAACTTTCATAATTACTGGTGGGAATGAGCAATAGTACAGCCACTTTGGAGGACATTTTCGTTGTTCCTTTAAAAACTAAACATACTCTTACCATACAATTGAGCAATCACACACCTTGTTATTAGTCCAAAGGGACTGAAAATATAGGTCAACCCAAAAAGCTGCACAAGGATTTCAGAGCAGTTCTATTTATAATTGCCATATCATCATTGTAACCATAATGTTTTTCAGAAGGTGAATGGATAAATAAACTCTGGTATATGCAGATAATGAAATATTAATCAACACTGAAAATATATAAATTATCAAGATATGAAAAGACATGGAGGAAACAAATGCATTGTACTAAATGAAAGAAGCCAACTTGAAAAGTATACACAGTGTGTGATTCCAACTGTATGACATTCTGGAAAAGGCAAAACTATGAAGTTAGTAAAAAGGACAGTAGTTGTATGGGTTTGCCTGGTAGAGAAGAATTAAATAGGTGGAACCAAGTGACTTTTAGGTAAGTTAAAATATGCTGTATGATACCATAATGATACATATATGTCATTGTAGATTTCTCCAAACACAATGTACAACACCTAGAGTGAATGTTAATGTAAACTATGGAGTTCGGGTGTTTAAAATGTGTCAACAAAGGTTCACCAATTGTTACAAATGTACCATTCTAGTGGGGGATGTTAATAATTGAGGAAGCTATGCATGTGGGAGACAGGGAATATAGGAGAAATTCCTGCCCCTTCCCTTCAATTTTACCTTGAACTTTAAATTGCTCTAAAAAAGTAAATAGCTATAGTGTATACACATATTACACAGAAAAAATGATCAAAACGTGCAGCTACAGAAAATCATCAAATCAAAAAAGAAGACATAAAGAGAGGAAAAAAAGAAACAGAGGAACTACAAAACACCCAAAAAACAATAAGATGGAAATGGTAAATACTTACCCTTTAAAGATTAATTTAAATGTAAATGAATTGAATTCTCAAATCAAAATATATAGAGATACTGAATAAATTTAAAATATCAAACCATATAGTGCCTATCAGAGGCTCACTGAAGGACACACATAGGTGGAAGAGTGAAGGGATAGAAAAAGACATCTCATAAAAATACAGGTAAAAGAACTGTACTTATATCAAACAAAACAGTATTTAAGTAAAAAACTCTCTCTAGAGACAGAGAAGGTCATTATATAATGATAAAGGGGGTCAATTAACAAGAAGTTATAACAATTGTAAATATATATGCACCCAATATTGGAACATCTTCATGTATAGAGTAAATATTAAGAGAACTAAAGAGAGAAATAAAATTAAAGGGATGTGAACCTCAATATAATGAAGGCCATATATGACAATACCACAGCAAAAATCATACTCAGTGCTGAAAAGCTGAAAGATCTCACTTTTATATGGAAGCTAAAAAAGTCTAACTGAACTATTAGAAAGAAGAAACTCTGTCATTTGCAACAACATGAAAGAAACTTGAGGATATTTTGCTAAGTGAGATGACAGAAAAAGAAAAAAATACTGCATGATATCACTTATATGTGGAACCATAAAGCCAAACTCATAAAAAAAAAAAAACAATAAAATGGAGGTTACAAGGGGCTCTTAGGGGTATTGAAGAGATGTTGCTTGAAGTTACAAACTTGTAATGAATAATGAATAAGTCCTAGAGATATAATGCACAATATAGTAAATATAGATAGCAATATTGTATTATAATAGTCAAACTTGTTATGAGCCTAGATCTTAATAATTCCAACCACAAAAAATGAAAGGTGAATTGGCATAACCATTATAGATAACAGTATAATTATGTAATATGACAGAAGTGCTATCACTGTACTGACAAACATATCAAAATATAAAAATGTATCAAATCAATGAATTTTACAACTTAAGTTTACACAATGTTACATGTCAAATGTATTTTATTTTTTTCAATAAAATTAAATTAAAAATTAAAAAGTCAAAGTTATAGTAACAAAGAGTAGAATGGTGGCTACAGGGACTGGGGGTGAGAAAATTGGGTGATGTTTGTCAAAGGGTACAAATTTTCAGTTATAAGATGAATAAGTTCTAGGGATCTTATATACAGCAGGATAACTACAGTTATTAATATTGTGTACTTGAAATTTAATGAGAGAATAATTCTCAAATGTTTTCAACATGCAAGAAAGGAATAATTATGGGAGGTGAAAGATACATTAATTAACCTGATAAAGTTTATCATTTGATAATGTACACATATACAAAATGTCATTTTGTCCCATGTGAATCCTCATCAGTGAGAGACCAAAGCAGAGGATGATTCTAATAATCAAATGGATTTGATTGCCCATTCTCTGTATAGCAATTAGTCTCTTTCCTCGGCCACCCCTGCCATCATCCAATGGGCTAATTAGCAATGTGCATATGGTGAAAGGTTTAGAAATTATGCTTGGTCTCATCAATATGGACTTGCATTAAAAATGGCCAACCTTAGACTAGAATCAAGATGGCAGAATAGCAAGACATGGAACTCATGTCTCATCAAAAACATGTCATAAATACATCTACATGTGGAGGAATTTTCACTGAAAACAAACTTGAGGTTAGTAGGAAGACTGATATATAGCCAAGGCTGTAAGGAAAATTCACACAGAATTGAGTAGGAGGAGAAGAGAAATGATCAGGTCAGGACTGTGCACCTGATAGGGGACTCAGAGGAAAAGGGAGATTACACAGCAGAGACCCTCCCTGGGGAGTGAACAGTTCAAGCCTCAAATTCGGTGCCCCAGTCCTGGTCTCCAAGAAAGGGAAGCAAACCCTCTTGGCTTTCTGGAGAGGCTCTGGGAAGTCTGGGCTTTGCTCATGAGAAGCACATGAATGTGTGTTTGCTCCTGGAAGAGGGTGGAAAGAGGAATTGAAACCATGTGATGACTAGACTAATTTCCAGTGAGTACACTGGTGCATGCCCCAGCCTGAGTCAAGAGAATCCTCCAGCATTGGTAGTCTTGTTTTGTAGCTCCACATTGCAGTGTGGGACGAAAAACTTGGCGGTGAAACACTGCAATTCCTCAAACCCTAAGAGGTAACTGAGCAGGAAAAGGGCAACTATTAATGGTGATTGCACAGGCAGCTCATCAGAAGCAGGCCAGATCTTTGATGGTAGCCAGACTGCAACACCCTGTTCCCTGATCCTCTCCAAATACCCACGCCAGCCTTTCTTGCTCCAAGACTGCTCCCCTCTGGGGCCAAGAGTGGAGAAGCTTGAGAGGGAAAAGCACACCTTAAAGGGAACTGAGCCAGCTTGGGCCTGAAGCACAGGGCTTCTGCTCCAGCAGCTTGGGACCTGACTCCACCCTCAAAGGGCAATGACAGCCACTGAGCAAGGGGAAGCCTCACCTAACCTGGCTCCAGCCCTAACCTTTTTTTTTTTTAACCCCTCTTCCTACCAAGGTGATAGCTGCCATCACAGCTTAAGAAAAGATGTGACTTGTTTTCATGTCAAATCCAGCTCTCCCACCAAAGCCAGTGGTTACACACAGACTGTATAGAGATGCTCCCACATAAAAACATGTATTGAAGCATGCCATAGCTAACTATTTCATCTAATTTCATACAGACAAAGATAAACAAAATAAGAAGACAGAGGAATTTGTCTCAAACAAAACATCAAGTGATGCCCCCAAAAAAGAACTAATAAAAGAGAAATAAACAATTTACTAGAAAATAAAAGTATTAATAATACTAATGCAAACTAATTTAGAGAAAAGAGTACATGAACACAGTGAGAAGTTTAACACAGGATTAGAAAATATAAAAAATAACCAGCCAGGACCAAAGAATACAATAGCAGAAATGAAAAATACACTGGAAGGAATTAATAGCAGAGCAGGTGGTACAGAAAAGTGTGTAAGTGCTCTGGAAGATTGAAAAATGGAAGTCACCTAACTAGAAAAATAAATTAAAAAAGTAAAAACAGTTAAAGGGATCTTTGGCATAACATCATGCATACCAACATTCACATTATAGGGATCCCAGAATGAAAAAGGAGCCAGAAGGGGGTAAAAAATGTATTTATTGAAATTATGGCTGGAAAACTTCCAAAACCTAAATAAGGAAACAGATATCCATACAGAGGAAGAACAAACAATCTCAAACAAGATGAACCCAAACAGACTCATAATAAGAAATATCATAATTAAAATTGCCAAAGTTAAAGAAAAAGAGAAAATTCTAAGGTAACAAAAGAAAAACAAAGAATCGTGTACAACAAAACCGTCATAAGGCTACCAGCTGATTTTTCTGATGAAAATTTGAAGACCAGAGCATAGTAGTATGATATTAATTAAAGAGCTGAAAGTGAAAAACCTGCACCAAAGATACTCGACCCAGAAAGATTATCATTAAAATTGAAGGAGAGATCAAGAACTTCTCAGGCAAGCAAAATCTAAAGGAGCTTATCAACACGAAACTGACTCTAAAAGGTCTTCTCCATGTGGAAAATAAAATGCTATAATAAGAATTAAATATAGAAAAGGAAGAATCCCATTAGTCTAGGCAAATATATAGTAAAGCCTAAAAATCAAGACCCATCTATATGCAGCTAACAAGAGACTTGCTTTTGAGCTAAAGACACACAGACTGAAAGTGAAAGGATGGGAAAAGATAATTCATGTAAATGGAAATGAAAAGAAAGCTGGAGTAGTAATACTCATATCAGAAAAGTAGACTTTAAAACAATGTCTATTACAAAAGACAAAGAAGGGCTTTATATAATAATATAGGGATAAATACAAGATGATGATATAACATTCATGAGCATATATTCACCTAATATAGAAACACCAAAAAATATAAAGCAAATATTAACAGCCATAAAGGGAAAAATTGACAATAACACAATGGTGGGGGATTTTAACACTACACTTACATCAGTGAACAAATCATTGAGACAGAAAATCAATAAGGAAACAGTGGTCTTAATTCACACATAAGACCAGTTAGACCTAATAAATATGTACAAGACATTTCTTCCAAAACCAACAGAATACATATTCTTCTCAAGTGCATATGGAACATTTTCTGGGATAGATCACATGCTAGGCCACAAAACAAGTCTCAACAAATTTAAGAAGAGAGAAATGTGGCAGGAAACTAGAAATTAAAGGAAGGTGAAAGTGAAAAGCACAGAAATGGAGACTAAACAACATACTACAAAACAAAACAAAACAAACGTAAAAGAAAAGAAAAACAATGGGTTAATGAAGAAATCAAAGAGAAAATCAGAAAATACCTCAAGACAAATGAAAAAGGAATCAGTGTTCAGAAATCTATGGGAAGCAGTAAAAGAAGTTCCAAAAGGGAAGTTCATAGTGATGCAGGCCAACCTCAAGAGACAAGAAAAATCTCAAGTAAACAACCTAACGTTCCATCTAAAGGAATTGGAAAAATAAGAACAAACAAATGCCAAAATCAGCAGAAGGAAGGAAATAATAAAGGTCAGAGAAGAAATAAATAAAATAGAGATCAAAATACAGTAGAAATGAACAATGAAACTACAAGCTGGCTCTTTGAAGAGAGAAATAAAATTGATAAGCTTTTAGTCAGACTCACTAAGAATAAAAGAGAGAGGATGCAAATAAATAAAATAAGAAATGAAAGAGGAGAAATAACAACTGATACCACAGAGACTGAAAAAAGAGAGTAAAGAACACTACAAACAGTTACATGCCAACAAATCAGACAACCTACAAGAAACAGAGAAATTTCCTGATGCATATGACCTTCCTAACTGAATCACAAAGAAATGGACACTCTGATTACACTGATTACAAGTAGTGAAATTGAATTTGTAATTACAAAAAAAAAAAAAAAAAAAACAACAAACAAATGTCCAAGACAAGATGGCTTGTTAGAAGAATTTTAACAAACATGTAAAGTAAAACTAATACCTATCATTCTCAAACAGTTTTTAAAAAATTAAGGATAATGTAAGACTCCCAAATTCATTCTGCAAGACCACCATTACCCTGATACCAAAATTAAAAACACTACAAAAAAGGAAAATAATAGGTCAATATCTATGGTGAATATAGGTGCAAAAATCCTCAAAAAAAATAATAACAAACATAATTCAACAAAAAAAATAGGAAGTATCAAAAAACAGGCCAATTGGGGGTTATTCCAGATTTCATATTCACAAATCAATCAATTTGACACACCACATTAACAAAAAGGATAAAAATCATGTGATCATCTCAATAGATGACAAATACGTTTGGCAAAATTCAATATCTATTCATGGTAAAAACTATAATCAAAGTTGCTATGGGGGAACATATGTCAACATAATAAAAGTTGTTTATGAAAAAAGCACTGCTAATGTCATACTCAATAGTGAAATTGAAAGCTTTTCCTCTGAAATCAGGAACAAAACAAGGATGCCCACTCTCACCACTTCTGTTTAACAAAATATTGGAAGTACTAGCCACAGCAATCAGACAAGAGAAAGAAACAAACTTTCAGTATTTTCAGATGACATGACACTGCATATGGAAAATTCTGAACTCTCCACAAAAAAAAAATAATAATAATAATAATACCTATTAGAAGTAAAAAAATGAATTCAGTAAAGATGCAGGGTATAAGATTAATATATAGAAATCTATATATTTCTATTCATTAATAATAAGCTATAAGAAGTAAAAATTAAGGAAACAATCCCACTTATGATTGTATCAAAAAGAATAAAATACCTAGGAATAAATAAATACAAGGAGGTAAAAAAATCTGTACTCTGAAGCCTATAAAATATTGATGAAGGAAATTGAAAATGAAACAAAGAAATGAAAAGTGATGCTGTATTCTTAGATTGGAATAATTAAAATTGTTAAAATGTCCATGATACTCAAAGCAATCTACAGATTTAATGCAATCCCTATCAAAATAGCTATGACATTTTTCAAAGTAGAAAAAAAATCCTAAAATTTATATGGAACAACAAAGGATCCTTAATTCCAAATCAATCTTCGAGAAAAGGACAAAACTGGAGGTATCATGGCCCCTGTCTTCAGACTGTACTACAAAGCTACAGTAATCAAAACAGTGTGGGTGTCTGTCATACAGAGTGAAGTAAGCCAGAAAGACAAAAACAAATACCGTATGCTAATGCATATATATGGAATCTAAAAAAATGGTACTGATGAACTCAGTGGCAGAGGAACAATAAAGACAGATGTAGAAAACAAACTTGAGGACATGGTGGGGGAAGGAGAAGCTGGGACAAAGTGAAAGAGTAACAATGACATTTATACACTACCAAATGTAAAATACATAGCTAGTGGGAAACAACTGCCTAACACAGGGAGATCAACTCGATAATTGGTGATGACCTAGAGGGGTGGGATGGGGGGGTGAGAGGGAGGCTCAAGAGAGAAGGGATATGGGGATATGTGTATAAATACAGCAGATTCACTTTATTGTACAGCAGAAACTTGCACAACAGTGTAAAGCTATTATACTCCAATAAAGATTGAAAGAAAAAAAAAACAAAAAGAAAAAAACAGCATGGTATTGGCATAAAACAGACATAGATCAATGAAAGAGAATAGAGCACCCAGAAATGAACCCACTCACTTATGATCAACTGATTTATGACAAATGAGCAAAAAGGAGATTCTTTTCAATACATGGTACTGAGAATACTGGACAGATACATGTAAAAGAAGGAAATTAGAACACATTCTCATAACATACACAGAAGTAAACTCAAAGTGGATTAAAAATTTAATCTAAGACCTGAAATCATAAAACTCCTAGAAGAGAACATAGGCAGAACAGTCCTTAATATAAATAGTAGCAGTATTTTTTAAATCTGTCAGGGCAAAATAAATAAAAGCAAAAATAAACAAATAGGACATAATTAAACTTCAATGTTTTGGTACAGTGAAGAAAACCAGTGACAAAATAAAAAGACAACCTATGGAATTGAAAGAAAATATTTTTAAATAATATGACTAATAAGGGATTAATATCCAAATTTATAAATAGCTCATAAAACTCAACATCAAAGAGACAAATAACCCAATTAGAGAACTGGCAGAATTGAATAGCCATTTTTCCAAGGAAGATATAAAGATCATCAACAGGATAATACACAATGCTCAACATTGCTAATTATCACAGAAATGCAAATCAAAACAAAAATGAGCTATCACCCCACAGCTGTCAAAATGGTTATCGTCAAAATGTGTACAAATAACAAATGCTCTTGAGAATGTGGAGGAAAGATATGTATGTATAAATACAGCTGATTCACTTTGGTGTACCTCAAAAATTGGTACAGCCATGCCAATCAATTATATTCCAATAAAGAGCTTAAAAACAACAACAAAACCAAAACAATAGTTAAACAGAGTTCCAATGGCATTTTCTTACAGAACTGGAACAAATAGTCTTAAAATTTTTATGGAAAGACGAAAGAGGCTGAAGAGCCAAAATAATCATAAGGAACAAAAACGGAGCTGAAGGAATCACACTCCCTGCCTTCAGGCTATACTATAAAGCTAGAGTAATCAAAACAGGATGTTATTGTCAGGAAAACAGACATATAGATGAGTGGAAGAGATTAATGAGCCCAGAAGTAAACCAATGCACTTATGGCCTATTAATCTATGATTAAATAGGCAAAAATATAAAATGGAAAATAAAAAGATATTCTCTTTAATAAATGGTGCTAGGGAAAAGGGGCAGATACATGTAAAATGATGAAATTAAATCATTCTCTAACACCATATATAAAAATAAACTGTAAATTGTTTAAAAACCTAAATGTAAGACCAGAAACCATAAATCTCCTAGTAGAGAAAAATAGTCAGTACTCTCTTTGACGTAGACTGTAGTAGTATTTTTGCATCAGTCTCCTAAAGCCAAAGAAATAAAAGCCAAAATAAACAAATGTGACATACTTAAAAGTTTTGCACAGTGAAGGAAACCATTGACAGAATGAAAGAAAAATTTACAGAATGGGAGAAAATATTTTCAAATGATTTGACCAATAATGGGTTAATATCCAAAGTATATAAAGAGCTCATACAACTCAACATGGGAAGAAATAATGAATTTAAAAAATGGCCCGAAGACTGAATAGACATTTCTTCACAGAAGACATGCAGATGGCGAATAGGCATATTAAAAGATGTTCAACATCATTAATCAACAGGGAAATGCAAATCAAAACCACAATGGCATATCACCTCACACCTGTTAGAATGGCTGTTATCAAAAAGACATGAAGTAATGTGTTGGTGAGCATGTGGAAAAAAGGGAACCCTTGTATACAGTTGTTGGGAATGTATATTCGTGTAGCCACTGTTGAAAACATTATGGAGATTTCTCATAAACTAAAAGTAGAACCACCATATGACCCAGCAATTCCACTCCTGCATAAATATCAAAAAACAAAACAAAACACTAATTCTAAAGGATACATGCACCCCAATGTTCATAGCAGAATTATTTACAATTGCCAAGACATAGAAGCATTCTAAGTGTCCAGGAGCAGATGAATGGATAAGGAAGATGTAATGTTGTACCCAATGGAATACTCTACTAACATAAGAAAATGAAATTTTGCCATTTGAAGCAACATGGATGGACTTGGACTTGGACTTGGAGGGTATTGTGCCAAGTGAAATGTCAGAGAGAGAAATACAAATACTGTATTATACCACTTATATGTGGGATCTCAAAAAATACAACAAACTACAGAATATAACAAAAAAGAAACAGATTCACAGATGTAGAGAACAAACAAGTGTTAATCAGTGGGGAGAGGAAAAGGGTGAGGAGAATTATAGGGTTAGGGTATTAAAAGGTACAAACGATTATGTATCAATTATGCTACAAGAATATGTTGTACAACACAGGAAATATAGCCCATATTGTATAGTAACTGTAAATGAAGTATAACCTTTCAAAATTGTGAATCAGTATACTGTACACCTGTAACATATAATATTTACATCAACTATACTTCAATAAAAGTCTACCTCTGAACAACTGAAGTTATCACCTGTTCCAGGCATCTAGATGTTTCAATAATCTAGTTTAGTACTTCTCAAACTAACTCTGGTGAAGAATCCTTTTTTCATACCCAATCTGTGACAAAAGTATAATTGTATTAAATAGAATAAAATGATTACTGAAAATGTGAAAATGAAAAACAAATATAAGTAAAATTCACACCCACCAGTCACATTTGGATGCTGCAGCAATGTCAAGTTACCATGAAAATTTATATATGCTTTTTCTTTATTTCTATTTTTATCTTGCCATTGATCATTTCACAAACCAGTTTCAGTCCTCATACCCTTAATGAGTAACAATGATATAATGCAATTGATGAGTGCTTCTCAAATTTTAATGTGCATGTGAGATACCTGGGGATCTTGTTAACGTGAAGATTCTAATAGTTCTAGAATTAGATCTGAGATTTGGAAGTTTTAGCAAGTTAGCAGGTGGAATCTACAATGCTGATCTGTAAACCACTATTCAGCAGTGTCATTAGACTATAAGCTTCTTGTGGGAAATGATTATGTATATTCATTTCTATATCTCCAATACCCATCACAATGCAAGCGACAGAGTAAGTATTTAAGAAATGTTTGTTTTGTAAAGAAGTGATCCACCAGAATTTCCAATCCATGGATCCATGGACTTTTTTATTTAAAAAAAAAATTCTTAACATTTTGATTTTGAAAGCAGGAAGTGGTGAAAATTCTTTTTTTAAATATCCAATCTATTGTAAAGGTGTGCTTTTGTAAAATACATTAATATGAATTACTAGAAAAATGAAATTAAAAAATAAAAGATACATGAAATTAAAGCCCATGTTTAGATGTTGCAACAATGTCCAATTTCATGCATTGTGATTCTATCATTTAAAATTATGAAGCTTTCTCAAGGAGAGGATTGCTTGAATCTACATGGTTCACTACCACACTGATTCTAAAACATTGTTGAGGATGGTGTTTTTTATAACTGGTAAAGTATTCACTGTTTTCAGTGTTCTTTTAATGCAAGTACTACTTTGAATAGAAGTTGTTGGAATTATCTATTTTATTTGTGGCTTTTTTTCTTTCACTGAGCTGACCACATCAACTGGTTTAACTTGTGAAGTTATACATGCAGAATAGAATGAGTATTACAGGCTCCAAGCAACTAGGCAGCAAAGCTCCATAAAAGCTTCTCTAGGTATTGTCTTAATAATTTCAGTAAGACATTATCTTTTAGGCATGACATTTTACAAAGTTTGTGACTCATGTCACTGTCATCACATTTTTCTCTGTTTTATATCTACCTTATCTTGGCAAATTGTGACACGGTAGTTTTAGCAAAAGAACTTTCAAAAAGCTTATAAAAAGACTTCGAGTCTTCTCCAGCTTCAAATAATTCTGTCAAAATCGGATTTGAAGTGCACCACACAAATGAAACTACTCTTTCAATTGTAATAAATGGCTTTCAAAATTAGGTGGGAGAAGCTTTGAACAAAACATTGTATTCAACTGGTCATGTAAGAACTCCTCAGTGATTTAAATGGCAATGCTTGATTCTTGCATACTTGCTGGAGGTGTTCTTTAAAAATGGCCATGTGTCCTTGATGTCATGGAACTCCTCTATATTTCTTTCTCCCTTGGAGCCTTTGCATTTCTACTTATCAAGACACTACAGAAACTGAAAACAGACCTAGAGGATCCAGAATGCCAACAAAAAACAGCCTTAGATTTCCTTAAAGGACCATCAGGGATTTGCCTAGTGTTGTCTGAGTTAATCAATATCACTTTTGATACTTGTGACATTTATGCTATTATTGTATATCTCATATCTGTAAATTCATCACTCGTGTCCAATTATTTCTTTACCACTTTATTTTCAGTAATTATTGACTACTTTAGGGAATGTTAGGTATTGGTAGTCATAGAAATTATCACAATATGTATATCCTTTTCAGATTATTTCAAATCTTCCTCCCCTCACTAGATGTGAACTACATAAATACAGGGATCTTGCCTTTTTTGGTTACTACTGCAATTTCAGCATCTAGAACAGTGCTTATAGAAGATGGTTAAAATGTATTTGTTGAATAAAATTTCAATTATTATTTCAAGCACTACACTCAAAAGTGTAGATAAAATTAATTGATATCTATATCTGTATCTCAAGATAGACAGAAATAGAAAGAAACAAAATCAAGTAGCCTGTTTTTTTTAATATTGCTGAACTTAAAGAACATTAAAATATTAAAGTGAAGCTAGCCGACACATGCTTTTAAAAACATGTTCCTCTATATCCAGTATGTTACCTTTCTTACCAATCTTTAATATGTCACTCATAGCTTAATCTAGCTGTGGTTTGGCCACATATTACAATAAAATACGTTGTTTTCCAACTCATTCTGAAGATTATCTTGGAGTCAAAACTTTCCTGTCTCTGGTGGTACACGTCTAAAACTTAGCTCAAGTCTATTTGGGAAGAAGATCACTCCACTACTAGTAGTGGGTTACTTACACAGAACAAAATATTTTCAGAATTTTCTGTTTCATAGCATTAACTGAAGTAGACCCTAATATAAGAATGGGAAAACTAAAGGCACACAAAGTACCTCTGAAGTATTTCATTCCCACATCCTGCCCCACTCCTGATCACAAAGTCATTTTGTATTCTTTTCTTAAAGAAGAGCACTACCATCTCCCTCCACAAGGCGATCTCTTTTTGCAGTGACTTGATAGCTGTTAGTAATATCCTGGCAGCCTATAACTTCTATTGTTTACCATTTATACACACTGATTTTTAAGATGATATTTATTTCCATAGAACAATCCAAGTTGGAGTGAAATATGAAATGATATCAATGAAATGGCTGCTTTCCCTCCTTTCTCACTTTGCATCAGCCAAAATAACTTTTTTGATGTCCGCTACAACATACCAGGAACATTTAGGAACTCCCTGAGTGAAATGTAAAATAAAACTGGGTCATTTATGCCAGTTATTTAAAAAAGTAGCCATGATGCCATCAAAGAAGTGAACCTTACACACATATTCACCAGGTGGAACCATGAACTTTTATTTTTTAAGGCTCTTTAGTGAATATAATTCTTTACACGTTTGTGCCAATTTTTGAGGTACACCAAAGTGAATCAGCTGTATTTATACATATATATCCCCATATCCCCTGCCTCCCGTGACTCACTCCCGCCCTCCATATGCCAGCCCTCTAAGTCATCACCCATCATCGAGTTGATCTCCCTATGTTATGCAGGAACTTCCCACGAGCTTTCTATTTTACATTTGGTAGTGTATATATGTCAATGCTAATCTATCATTTCTTCCCAGCTTCCCCTTTGCCCCCACCCCCACCTTGTGTCCTCAAGTCCATTCTCTACATCTGCATCTTTATTCTTGCCCTGTCACTGGGTTCATGAGCACCATTATTTTAGATTCCATACATATGAGTTAGCATATGGTATTTGTTTTTCTGTTTCTGGTTTACTTTGCACTGTATGACAGACTCTAGGTCTATCCACCCCATTACAAATAACTCAATTTCATTCTTTTTTATGGCTGAGTAATATTCCATTGTATATATGTGCCATATGTTCCTTATCCATTCATCTGTTGATGGGCATTTAGGTTGCTTCCATGTCCTGGCTTTTGTAAATAGTGCTGCAATGAACATTATGGAACATGTTTCTTATTGGATTATGGTTTCCTCAGGATATATGCCCAGTAGTGGGATTGCTGGGTCATACAGTAGCTCCATTTTTAGTTTTTTAAGGAACCTCCAACGTGATTTCCATAGTGGCTGTACCAATTTACATTCCTACCAACCGTGCAGAAGGGTTCCCTTTTCTCCACACCCTCTCCAGCATTTATTGTTTCTAGAGATTTTGATGATGGCCATTCTGACTGGTGTTATGTGATGCCTCATTGTGGCTTTGACATGCAATTCTCTAATGATTAGTATTGTTGAGCATCTTTTCATGTGTCTGTTAGCCATCTGCATGTCTTCTTTAGAGAAATGTCTATTTAGGTCTTCCACCCATTTGTGGTTTGGGTTATTTGCTTTTCTGGTATTAACCTCATGAGCCACTTGCATATTTTGGAGATTAATTCTTTGTCCGTTGCTTCATTGGCAAACATTTTCTCCCTTTCTGAGGGTTGTCTTCTTGTCTTATTTATGGTTTCTTTCTCTGTTCAAAAGTTTCTAAGTTTCATTAGGTTCCATTTTTAAATTCTTTATTTTATTTCCATTATTCTAGGAGGTAAGCCAAAAAGGATCTTGCTTTGATTTATGTCATAGAGGGTTCTGCCTATGTTTTACCCTAAGAGTTCTATAGTGTCTGCCCTTACACTTGGGTCTTTAATCCATTTAGAGTTTATTTCTCTGCATGATGTTAGGAAGTGTCCCAATTTCTTTTTTCTACATGTAGCTGTCCAATTTTCCCAGCACCACTTATTGAAGAGGCTGTCTTTTTTCCATTGTATATTCTAGCCTCCTCTGTCAAAGATAAGGTGCCCATATGTGTGTGGATTTATCTCTGGGCTCTCTATTGCGTTCCATTGATCTATATTTCTGTTTTTGTGCCAGTACCATACTGTCTTGATCACTGTAGACTTGTAGTATAGTTTGAAGTCTGGAACCCTAATTCCTCCAACTCCATCTTTCCTTCTCAAGATTCCTTTGGCTACTCTGGGTCTTTTGTGTTTCCATACAAATCATAAGATTTCTTCATCTAGTTCTGTGAAAAATGAAAAAATGGTAATTTGATAAGGATTGCATTGAATCTGTAAATTGCTTTTGGTAGGAAAGTCACTTTCACAATGTTGATTCTTCCAATCCAACAACATGGAATGCCTCTCCATCTGTTTGCATAGCCTTTGATTTCTTTCATCAGTGTCTTATAGTTTTTGCATTCAGGTCTTTTGCCTTCTTAGGCAGGTTTATTCCTAGGTGTTCTATTCTTTGTGTTGTAACGGTAAATGGGAGTGTTTCCTTAATTTCTTTTCCCACTCCTTCATTGTTAGTGTATAGCAGTGAAAGAGCATTAATTTTGTATCCTGCTAATTTACTAAATTCATTGATTAGTGCTAGCAGTTTTCTGGTAGGATCTTTAGGGTTTTCTATGTATAATATCCTGTCATCTTCGAAGAGTGACAGTATTATTTCTTCTTTTCCTATTTGGATTCCGTCAATTTCATTTTCTTCTCTGATTGCTGTGGCTAAAATTTCCAAAACTATGTTGAATAATAATGGTGAGAGTGGGCACCCTTGTCTTGTTCCTGTCCTTAGAGGGAATGATTTTGTTTTTTACCAGTTAGATTGATGTTGGCTGTTGGTTTGTCATATATGGCTTTTACTATGTTGAGGTGATTTCCTTCTATGCCCATTTTGTAGAGAGTTTTTATCATAAATGGATGTTGAATTTTGTCAAAAGCTTTTTCTACATCTATTTTGATGATCATATGGTTTTAAATCTTCATTTTCTTAATATGATATATCACGTTGATTGATTTACATAGATTGAAGAATCCTTGCATTCCAGGGATAAACCCCATTGATTATGGTGTATAATCTTTTTAATGTGCTGCTGGAATCTGTTAGCTAGTATATTTTGAGTATTTTTGCATCTATATTCATCAGTGATGTTGGCCTGTAATTTTCTTTTTTTGTGACATCTTTGCCTGGTTTTGGTATCAGGGTGATGGTGGCCTCGTAGAATGAGTTTGGGAGTGTTCCTCCTTCTGCTCTATTTTGGAGGAGTTTGAGAAGGATAGGTGTTAGCTCTTCTCTAAATGTTTGATAGAATTCAGCTGTGAGGCCGTCTGCTCCTGGGCTTTTGTATGTCAGCAGATTTTTAATCACAGTCTTAATTTCAGTGCTTGTGATTGGTCTGTTCATATTTTCTATGTCTTCCTGGTTCAGTGTTGGAAGATTGTACTTTTCTAACAATTTATCCATTTCTTCCAGGTTATCCAATTTATTGGCATATAGTTGCTTGTAGTAGTCTCTCATGATCTTTTCTATTTCTTCAATGTCAGTTGTTACTTCTCCTTTTTCATTTCTAACTTTGTTGATTTGCATCTTCTCCCTTTTTTTCCCAATGAGTCTGGCTAATGGTTTATCAATTTTGTTTTTCTTCTCAAAGAACCACCTTTAATTTTATTGATCTTTGCTGTTGTTTCCTTCATTTCTTTTTCATTTATTTCTAATCTGATCTTAATGATTTCTTTCCTTCTGCTCTCTTGGGTTTTCTTTTCGTTGTTCTCTCTCTAATTGTTTTAGGTGTAAGGTTAAGTTGTTACTTGATATTTTTCTTATTTCTTGAGGTAGGACTGTGTTGCTATAACTTTCCCTCTTTGAACTGCTTTTGCTGCATCCCATAGGTTTTGAGTTGTTGTGTTTTCATTGTCATTTGTTTCTAGGTATTTTTTGATTTCCTCTCAGATTTCTGCAGTGACTTCTTGGTTGTTTAATAGTGTATTGTTTTGCCTCCATGTATTCGTATTTTTTACACTTTTTTATGTAATTTGTGTCTAGTTTCATGGTGTTATGATCATAGAAGATGCTTGATACGATTGCAATTTTCTTGAATTTACCAAGGCTTGATTTGTGACCCAAAATATTGTCTATCCTGGAGAATGTTCTGTGTGCACTTGAGAAGAAACTGTATTCTGTAGTTTTTGAATGGAATGTCCTATAAATATCAATTAAGCCAAGATGTTCAAATGTGTCATTTAAAGCTTGTGGTTTTTTTCTTCTTTATTTTCTGTTTGGATGATATGTCCATTGGTGTAAGAGGGGTGTTAAAGTCTCCTACTATTATTTTGTTACTGTCGACTTCCCCTTTTATGGCTGTTAGCATTTGCTTTATGTATTGAGTTGCTCCTATATTGGGTACATAGATATTTACAATTGTTATATCTTCTTCTTGGATTGATCCCTTGATCATTATGTAGTGTCCATCCTTATCTCTGGTAATAGTCTTTACTAAGTCTAATTTGTCTGATATGAGTATTGCTACTCCAGCTAACTTTTGACTTCATTTGCATAGAATAACTTTTCCTATGCCCTTATTTTAAGTCAGTATTTGTCCCTAGGTCTGAAGTGGGTTTCTTGTAGGAAGCATATATAAGGGTCTTGTTTTTGTATCTATTCATCCAGTCTGTGTCTTTTGGTTCAGCATTTATTCCACTTACATTTAAGGTGATTATTGACATGTATATTCCTAATAACATTTTCTTAATTGTTCTGGTCTGTTTTTGTAGGTCTTTTCCTTCTCTTGTGTTTCCTGCTTATAAATGTTACTTTATCAATTGCTCTAAGGCTGGTTTGGGGGTGCTGAATTCTCTTAGTTTTTGCTTATCTGGAAAGCTTTTGATCTTTCCATGAAATCTGAATGAGATTTTTTCTTGGTAGAATATTCCTGGCTGTAGGTTTTTCTCTTTCAGTATTTTCAGTACATTCTGCAACTACCTTCTGGACTGGAAATTTTCTGCAGAAAGATCAGTTGTTATCCTTATGGGCTTTCCCTTATATGCTATTTGATGCTTTTCTCTTGCTGCTTTTAATAGTTCTGCTTTGTGTTTAATTTTCGTCAGTTTGATTAAATGTTCCTTGGTGAATTTCTCCTTGGGTTTACTCTGTATGAGATTCTCTGTGCTTTTTGGACTTGATTAATTATTTCCTCTCCCATGTTGGGGACGTTTTCTGCTATAACCTCTTCAAATATTTTCTCAGACCATTTCTCTTTTTCTTCTTCTTCAGGGATGCCTATGATTTGAATGTTGGTGTGCTTAATGTTGTCACCAAGGTCTCTGAGACTGTCTTCCATTCTTTTTATTTCTTTTTTTTTCCCCCGCTCTGTGGCAGTAATTTTCCCCATTCTATCTTCCAACTCACATACTCATTCTTCTGCTTCGGTTATTCTGCTGTTTATACCATCTAGAGTATTTTTCATTTCAGTTATGGTGTTTTTCATTACTGTTTGCTTGCTCTTTAGTTCTTATAAGTCCTTATTAAAGGTTTCCTCTATTTTCTCCATTTTGTTATAAAGATTTTTGATCATCTTTACTCTCATTACTCTGAATTCTTTTTCAGGCTATTTTCCTATTTCCTCTTCATTTATTTCATCTTGTAAGGCTTTATCTTGCTTCTTTGCCTGCAAGTTGTTTCTATGCTTTCTCATTTTGTCTAATTTATAAGATTTGCTGTCTCCTTTCCCTATGCTGCCTAGTAGTAATTCCACTGGTTTCTGCTCTCTGCCCCCTGTGGTGGGGTTGGTCCAGTGTCTTGAGTAGGCTTCCTAGTGGGAGGGTCTGGTGCGTTCTTTCTGGTGTGTGGATCTGAGTCTTTTCTCTCTGATGAGCAGGGCTGTGTCAGGTGGTGTGTTTTAGGGTATCTGTGAGCTTATTATGGCTTTAGGTAGTCTGTGTGCTGATGGGTGGGTTTGTGTTCCTGTCTTGTGTGTAGTTTGGTGTGAGGTGTCCAGCATTGGCAGTTGCAGGCAGTCAGGCAACACTGGGTCTTAGACTCTGATAGAGACCTCCATGAGAATTCTCTGAAGCTAATCTTGCCTGTGGCTGAGGACTCTCTAGTGGTCTAGCATCCTGGATTCGGTGCTCCCTCCCCAGAGCCTCCAACTTGACTTCTGATAGAGTCATCCAGAGTTCATTGGCAGCTTTTCCTGGCAATGAAGTGGATGAAAAAAGACTATGCAAGCTCCAGACTAAAAGCAAAGTGTTAAGTCAAATAAATACTAAATCGAGGAAACACATACACACACAAGATACACAAATACCGAACCCAATAGAACACAAAGCACTAGAAAAACCTTACAGAAGAACCCCAGAGTGCAATCATACAATCAAAGAGAAAACCAACAAAACCTAAAAACCAAAAATAAATACATAAATAAATAAATAAAAACAAAAAACAAAATAATAAACAAACAAAAAAAGAAACTGAAACAATACAAAACAAAACAGACACACACACACACAAAATCTGGGAAATTTTTATAACAGGAATCAAATACAATAAAGAGCAAGACAACAACTAGAGAGACTGATGATCCCCAAAACTCAATCAAACAATTATAATTAGAACTAAGATAAAGACAAAACCTAATAAGAAAAACCAATGCAGTATGTCATCTGCAGAATAAAGCAAGGAAACAGAGCAGACCAAGAATATTGATTAAAAGTATATTAAAATAGGGACCTGGTTCAAGATGGTGGAGTAGGAAGACATGTGCTCACTCCCTCTTGCAAGAGCACTGGAATTACAACTAACCGCTGAACAATCATTGACAGAAAGACACTGGAACTCACCAAAAAAGAAATCTCACATCCAGAGACAAAGGGGAAGCCACAATAAGATGGTAGGAGGGGTGCAATCACTTTAAATTCAAATCCCATAAATGCTGGGTGGGTGACTCAAACTGGAGAACAGTTATGCCACAGAAGTCCACCCACTAAAGTGAGGGTTCTGAGCCCCACCTCAGGCTTTCCAACCTGGGGGTCCAGCAATGGGAGGAGGAATTCCCAGAGAATCAGACTTTGAAAGCCAGAGGGATTTGATTGCAGGACCTCCACAGGACTGGGGAAAACAAAGACTCCACTCTTGGAGGGCACACAAAAGATAGTGTGGTCACCAGGACCCAGGGGGAAGGAGCAGTGACCCTATAGAAGACTGAACCAGACCTACCTGCTGGTGTTGGAGGGTTTCCTGCAGAGGTGCAGGACAGCTGTGGCTCACTGAGGAGACAGTGACACTGGTGGCAGTGGTTCTGGGGAGAGCTCATTGGCGTGAGTCCTCCCACAGTCCACCATTAGCCCCATCAAAGAGCCTGTAAGCTGTAGTGCTGGGTAGCCTGAGGCCAAACAACCAACAAGGTGGGAACACAGCCCCACTCATTGGCAGACAAACAGAATAAAGCTTTACTGAGCTCTGCCCACCAAGTCAAATTAAAGCTTTACTGAGCTTTGCCCACCCAGCCCAACCCACCATCAGTCTCTCCCATCATGAAGCACACACCAGGCTCATAGATAGCTTCCTCCACAAGAGGGCAGACAGCAGGATCAAGCAGTATCAACAGTATTTCATCTTGTGGAACTGAAAACCACAGCCACAGAAAGATAGAGAAAATGAAAAAGCAGAAGACTGTGTACCAGATGAAGGGACAAGATAAAACCCCAGAAAAGCAACTAAATGAAGAGGAGATAGGTACCCTTCCAGAAAAAGAATTCAGAATAATGATTGTGAAAATGATCCAGGACTTTGAAAAAAGATTGGATGCAAATATTGAAAAGTTGCAAGAAAAGTTTACCAAAGACCTAGAAGAATTAAAGAACAAACAAACAGAGATATGCAACACATTAACTGAAATGAAAAATACACTAGAAGGAACCAACAGCAGATCAACTGAGGCAGAAGTGTGAATATGTGAGCTGGAAGCTGGAATGGTGAAACTCCATGATGCAGAAAAGAATAAAGAGAAAAGAATGAAAAGAACTGAAGACAACATAAGAGACCTCTTGGACAACGTTAAATGCAAAAACATTTGCATTATATGGGTCCCAGAAGGAGAAGAGGTAGAGAAAGGACCTGAGAAAATATTGGAAGAGATTATATTTGAAAACTTTCCTAACATGGGAAAGGAAATAGCCACCCAAGTCCAGGAAGTACAGAGAGTCCCAGGAAGGATAAACCCAAGGAGAAACATTCCAAGACATATAGTAGTCAAATTGACAAAAATTAAAAACGGAGGAAAGTTATTTATTGCAGCAAGGGAAAAATGACAACATACAAGGGAACTCCCATAAGGTTAACAGCTGATTTCTCAGCAGAAACTCTGCAAGCCAGAAGGGAGTGGCATGATATCTTTAAAGGGATGAAAGGGAAGCACCTACAACCAAGAATACTCTACCCAGCAAGGATCTCATTCAGATTCGATGGAGAAAGCAGAAGCTTTACATACAAGCAAAAACTAAGAGAATTCAGCACCACCAACGCAGCCCTACAAGAAATGCTAAAGAACTTCTCTAAGTGAGAAACATAAGAGAAGAAAAGGACCTGCAAAAACAAAAACAAAACACTTAAGAAAATGGTAATAGGTACATACAAATTGATTATTACTTTGAATGTAAATGGACAAAATGCACCAACCAAAAGACACACACTGGTGGAATGGATAGAAAAACAAGACCCATATATATGCTGTCTAAAAGATACCCACTTCAGACCTAGGGACACATACAGACTGAAAGTAAGGGGATGGAAAAAGGTATTCCATGCAAATGAAAATCAAAAGAAAGCTGGAGTAACGATACTCATATCAGATAAAAAAGACTTTAAAATAAAAAGTGTTACAAAAGAAAGGACACTACATAAAGATCACAGGATCAATCCAAGAAGAAGAGATAACAATTATAAATATGCATGCACCCAATATAGGAGCACCTCAATACATAAGGCAAATGCTAACAACTATGAGAGAGGAAATCAACAGTAAGACAATAACAGTGGGGGACTTTAACAGCCCACTTACACCAATGGACAGATCATCCAGACAGAAAATTAATAAGGAAAAACAAGCTTTAAATGACACAATAAACCAGCTTGATTTAATAGATGTCTATGGGACATTACATCCAAAAACAGCAGATTACATGTTCTTCTCAATTGCACATGGAACGCATTCTCCAGGATAGATCATATTTGGGGTCACAAATCAATCCTTGGTAAATCTGAGAAACTAGAAATCTTATCAAGCATCTTCTCCTACCACAACACTATGAGATTAGAAATCAATTAGAGGAGAAAAACTGTAAAAAATACAAACGCATGGAGGCTAAACAATATGCTACTTAATATCAAAGAGATCACTGAAGAAATCAAAGGGGAAACCAAAAAAATGCTTAGAGAGAAATGAGAATGAAAACACAACGATCCAAAACCTATGGGATGCAGCAAAAGCAGTCCTAAGAGGGAAGTTTATAGCAATACAATCCTACCTCAAGAATAAATAAAAAAAAAAATACAAAAAACAAATAAACAATCTAACCTTATACCTAAAGAAACTAGAGAAAGAAGAGCAAACAAAACCCAAAGTTAGTAAAAGGAGAGAAATCATAAAGATCAGAGCAGAAATAAATGAAATAGAAACAAAGAAAACAATAGCAAAAATCAATAAAACTAAATGGTTGCTCTTTGAAAAGAAAAATAAAATCGATAAAACTCTAGCAAGACTCCGCAAGAAAAAGAGAAGACTCAGATCAATAAAATTAGAAATGAAACAGGAGAAGTTACAATGGACACTGCAGAAATAAAAAGCACCATAAGAGATTACTACAAGCAAATATATGCCAATAAACTGGACAACCTGGATGAAATGGACAGATTCTTAGAAAGGTATGAACTTCCAAGACTGAATCAGGAAGAAATAGAAAATATGAACAGACAAATCACAAGTAATGAAATTGAAACTGGGATTAAAAATCTTCCAACAACCATAAGTCCAGGACAAGAAGGATTCACAGGTGGATTTTATCAAATATTTAGAGAAGAGCTAATACTCATCCTTCTCAAGCTCATCCAAAAAATTGCAGAGGAAGAAACACTCCAAAACTCATATAATGAGGCCACCGTCACCCTGATACCAAAACCAGAAAAAGATACCACAAAATAAAGAAAATTACAGACCAATATCGCTGATGAATTTAGATGCAGAAATCCTCAACAAAATAGTAGCCAACAGAATCCAGCAACACAATAAAAGGATCATACACCAAGATCAAGTGGGGTTTATCCCTGGAACGCAAGGGTTCTTCAATATATGCAAATCAATCAATGTGTTACACCATATTAACAAATTGAAGGACAAAAACCACATGATCATCTCAATAGATGCAGAAAAAGCTTTTGACAAAATTCAACACCCATTTAAGATAAAAACTCTCTGGAAAGTGGGCATAGAAGAAACCTACCTCAACATAATAAAGGCCATATATGACAAACCCACAGCAAACATCATTTTCAATGGTGAAAAACTGAAAGCATTTCTTCTAAGATCAGGAGCAAGCCGAGCATGTCCGCTCTCTCAACTACTATTCAACAGTTTTGGAAGACCTTCCCACAGCAATCAGAGAATGAAAAGAAAGATTGTTTTGCCTATTCTGGGTCTTTTGCATTTCATACAAATCATAAAATTTCTTGTTCTACTTGTGTAAGAAATGCAGTAGGTAATTTTATTGGGATTGCCTTGAATCTGTAAATTGCTTTGAGTAGGGTAGTCGTTTTCACAATGTTGATTCCCCCTATCCAGTCCATCTGTTTGTTTCATCTTTAATTTCTTTCATCAGTGTCATAGTTTTCTGCATACAGGTTATCTGTCTCCTTAGGCAGGTTTATTCCTAGCTTTTTTATCCTTTTTGTTGCAATTGTGAATGGGAATTTTTCCTTAATTTCTTTTTCTGCTCCTTCGTTGTTAGTGTTAGGAATGCAAGAGATTTCTGTGCATTAATTTTGTATCCTGCTACTTTACAAAATTCATCTATTAGTGCTAGCATTTTTCTGGTTGGTTGAATCTTTAGGGTTTTCTATGTATAATATCATGTCATCTACAAAGAGTGACAATTTTACTTTTTTCTTTTCCAATTTCGTTTCCTTTTATTTCATTTTCTTCTCTGATTGTTGTGGCTAAAACTTCCAAAACACTGTTGAACAATAATGGTGAGAGGGGGCACCCTTGTCTTGTTCCTGTGCATGGAGGGAATGCTTTCAGTTTTGCACCATTTAGAATGATATCGGTTGTTTGTTTGTTATATATGGCTTTTACCATGTATAGGTTACTTCCTTCTATGTCCACTTTCTGGAGAGTGTTTATCATAAATGGATGTTGCACTTTGTCAAAAGCTTTTTCTACATCTATTGAGATGATCATATGATTTTTATCCTTCAATTTGTTTATATGTTGTAACATAGTGATTGCTTTGTGCATATTGAAGAATCCTTGCATTCCAGGGATAAACACCACTTGATCATGTCGTATGATCTTTTTAATGTGCTGTTGGATTCTGTTGGCTAGTATTTTGTTGAGGATTTTTGCATCTATATTCATTGGTGATTTTGGCCTGTAATTTTCTTTTCTCATGATATCTTTGCCTGGTTTTGGTATCAGGGTGATGGTGGCCTCATAGAATGAATTTCAACGTGTTTCTCCCTCTGCTCTATTTTGGAGGAGTTTGAGAAGGAAAAGTGTTAGCTCTTCTCCAAATTTTTTATAGAATTCTGCTGTGAGGCCATCTGACCCTGGGATTTTGTTTGTCAGGAGATTTTAAATCACAGTCTTAATTTCAGTGCTTGTGATTGATCTGTTCATATTTTCTATGTCTTCCTGGTTCAGTGTTGGAAGATTGTACTTTTCTAAGAATTTATCCATTTCTTCCAGGTTATCCAATTTATTGGCATATAGTTGCCTGTAGTAGTCTCTCAGGACCTTTTGTATTTCTGCATTGTCAGTAGTTACTTCTCCTTTTTCAATTCTTATGCTTTTGATTTGTGTCTTCTCCCCTTTTTTTCCCAATGAGTCTGGCTAATGGTTTATCAATTTTATTTATTTTGTCAAAAAAACAGCTTTTAGTTTTATTTATCTTTCCTATTTTTTCTTTCATTTCTTTTTCATTTATTTCCAATCTGATCTTTTTGATTCCTTTCCTTCTGCTCACTTTGGGTTTATTTTTGGCTTTCTATCTCTAATTATTTAAAGTGTAAGTTTAGATTATACGAGATTTTTCTCATTTCTTGATGTTGGACTGTATTGCTATAACCTTCCATCTTAGAACTATAGGTTTTGGGTCATCCTTTTTTCATTGTCATTTATTTCTAGGTATTTTTTGATTTCCTCTTTTATTTCTTCAGTGACTTCTTGGTTGTTTAATAGTTTATTGTTTAGCCTCCATGTGTTTATATTTTTTACACTTTTGTTTCCTGTAATTGATATCTAATCTCATGGTGTTGTGGTTGGAGGAGAGGCTTGATATGATTATAATTTTCTTGAATTTACCAAGGCTTGATTTGTGACCCAAGATGTTGTCTCTCTTGGAGACTGTTCCGTGTACACTTGAGAAGAAAGTGTATTCTGTAGTTTATGGATGGAATGTCCTATAAATATCAATTAAGATGTTCTAATGTCTCATTTAGAGCTTGTATTTCTTTATTTACTGTCTGTTTGGATGATCTCTCCATTGGTGTAATTGGGCTGTTAAAGTCTCCTACTATTATTTTGTCACTGTAGATTTCCCCTTTTATGGCTGTTAGCATTTGCCTTATGTATTGAGGTGCTCCTTTGTTGGGTGCATAGATATTTACAATTGTTATATCTTCTTCTTGGATTGATCCCTTGATTATTATGTAGTGTCCTTCCTTGTCTCCTGTAATAGTTTTCACTTTAGGGTCTAATTTTTCTGATATGACTATTGCCACTCCAGCTAACTTTTGACTTCATTTGCATGGAATAACTTTTTCCATCCCCTTACTTTCTGTCTGTATGTGTCCCCAGGTCTGAAGTGGGTTTCCTGTAGACAGCATATATAAGGATCTTGGTTTTGTATCCAATCAGCCAGTCTGTGTCTTTTGGTTGGAGCATTTAATCCATTTGCATTTAAGGTAATTATTCACATGTATGTTCCTACTTCCATTTTCTTAATTGTTTTGGCTATGATTTTGTAGGTCTTTTCCTTGTCTTGTGTTTACTGCTTAGAGGAGTTCCTTTAGCAGTTGATGTAAGGCTTGTTTGGTGGTGCTGAATTTTCTTAACTTTTCCTTGTCTATAAAGCTTTTGATTTCACCATCAAATCTGAATGAGATTCTTGCTGGGTAGAGTATTCTTGGCTGAATTTTTTTTCTCTTTCAAGAATTTAATGATCTCCTGCCACTCCCTTCTGAACTGCAGTTTCTGCAGAGAGTTCAGCTGTTATCCTTATGGGTTTTCCCTTATATATTATTTGTTGCTTTTCTCTTACTGCTTTTAAAATTTTCCTTTGTGTTTAATTTTCATTAGTTTGATTAATGTGTGCCTTGGTGTGTTTCTCCTTGGGTTTATTCTGTATGGGACTCTCTACACTTCTTGGACTTTGTTTACTATTTCCTTTCCCATGTGGGGGAAGTTTTCCATGTGGGGAAATTTTCCACCATAATCTTCTCAACTATTTTATCAGACACTTTCTTTTTCTCTTTTTTTTCTGGGACCTGTATGATTTGAACGTTGGTATGCTTAATATTATACCCGAGGTCTCTGAAACTGTCTTCCATTATTTTTATTCTTTTTTGTTTTTCCTGCTCTGTGGCAGTGATTTCCCCCATCCTATCTTCCAACTCACTCATTCTTTTGCTTCAGTTATTCTGCTTTTTTGACCATCTAGAGCATTTTTGATTTCAGTTATTGTGCCATTGGTTACTTTTTGTTTCCTCTTTAGTTCTTCTAGGTCCTTATGAAATGTTTCTTGTATTTTCTCTATTTTGATTTTGAGATTTTAATCATCTTTACTATCATTACTCTGAATTCTTTTTCAGGCAATTTGCCAATTACTTCTTCTTTTATTTTGTCTTGTGGATTTTTATCTTTCTCCTTTGCCTGCAAGCTGTTTCTTTGTTTTATCATTTTGTCTAATTTATCATATTTGCTGTCTCTTTTCCCTGTTCTGTCTAGTAGAAATTCCTCTTATCTCTGTTCTGTTTGGCTTGAGGTGTCAAGCACTGGAGACTGCTTGGATTTGGAGTTTGGTCTTAAGAATGTGAACCCGGAGAGCACTTGCTGATTAATATTCCATGGGATCAGGAGTTCTCTGGTTGTCCAATGTCCTGGACTCTGCTCTGCTGTCTCAGAGGTCCAGGTTTGACCCCCAGCCAGGGCGCCAAGACCCTGGAAGCTACATGACATGGTGAACAAGGAGCAAGGAAAAAAAGGAAGATAAAAGAGTGGAAGGGGAAAGGACAGACAGATCCCCATGACTGGTGGTAAAAGCAATTCTATTCAGTCAAAATCACAGAAGATGTGCACACTTGCACTTGCAGAGGGAGAAGAGGAAAAGAAACCAATAAGAAGAGAAAGTGAGAGAGCAAAGAAAAGAAAGACAAGAGTACTCATGTCAATTACAAGCAAATCCACAAAAAAATATGTACAGTAAAAATTTAACTAACAAATACCTAAAACCAGAAACAAGAGAAGCATGTCAAAAAGTCTTCCAATACTTTTAGGTATGGCTCTGCACCTGCTGTAGAGAGGACTGTGGAGAGCTCAGACTGTGATCTGATATTAATCCTGTGTGTATTTGTCCCCACAATCCCCAGTTGTCCCCTATGTCTACAGTCTCTATTGTAGAAATGCTTGTCTATTCAGGTGATCCACAGATGCAGGCTCTTTCAAGCCTATTGTGGGCATTAAATCTGCTCCTCCTGCTGCTATTTCTCTTTCTCTTCTTTGCTCCTGCAGTCCTCGGGGATCAGTTTTGATTTTGGTCCCTACTTTGTATGTGGGTTGCTGTCAGGATTTGGTTCTCTGCCCAGGCAAGAGGGGGCAAAAGAGGTTGATTGGGGCTCACTTACATCTTCAGGTCAGGAGGTAGGGAGGGATATGGCAATCTAACTGAAATCCGCATGAGTGCTTGCAGCAGCAGAAGTCAGTGTGAGCCTGAGGTGTGCTGTGCATTCTCCCAGTGAAATTGGTCCTGATTCTGGGACCCTTGGTGTTGGTGGGCTTCCCCTGCTCCTGGGAGCATGTGGCCAATAACTTGCCTTACACACAGGACGCTTGGCAGCTGTGGGTTAGTGGGTTGCAGGCTGGTGCTGTAGCACTGGGGTGGGGAAATGGGGGGCAGGTGGGCGGCTGTTCGGTAGGACTCAGAGGTATGCGGGGTGGGTGGGGGCATGGGGCAACGGGCTTTTCAATCCAGCAGCTGCTGGTCGGTGGTGTGGGGTGGGAGGTGGGCTTTTTGATCCATCATCCGTGGGTCACACCACTTTGCAGCCTGTAAGTTCACAGAGAGGCAAGCTCCTCCCAAGCACTCTGAAACAAATGTCCCCGGACTCTCTGTCTGGTCCAGGATTTTCCTCAAACTCTCTCCTAGCTTGTGGCACACCTGTCCCCAAGGCTGTTCTCATGCAGCCTTCCCCAGCTCTCTCCCTGGTGTCTGTTCTCCAAAGCCCAAGTCTGGGTTCCCAGCCCCCACCACTGCTGTGGGTGAGCAGATTAGCTTCTCAGGCTGGGGAGTGCAGCCTGACTCCTCCGTGCAGGGATCTCTCCACTCTGCCTTCAGCAGACCTGCCATTGCTCTCTCTTTTGTGGACTCTGAGGCTCCCCCTTTCCTTCCCTGCCAGTGAGGGAGCTAGCCTGTGTGTGGGAGCCTCCTCCCCCAACACACACACAGCTGCCTCCCAGAGGGGCCAATCTCCTCAGGATTCTTTGTGTCTCCTTTTTCCTTCTTTCCTTTGTGCTACCCAATTACATGGAAGTTCTCTTGGCTTTTTGGCCATCTGAGTCCTCCTGCTGGCATTTGGAAGGTGTTCTCCAGGAGCCACTCCCCAAATAGATGTGTTTTTGATGTGTTTGTGTGGAGGAAGGTGATCACCATGTCTTATTCCTCCACCATGTTTTTCCTAGCTGGAACCATGAGCTTTTGAACTGAGTCAAACCACAAATATTCCAAGGACTCTGCAAGAACCCTTGCAACTTGTCACAGTAATGGACTTTTACCTCCCTCTAGTGATCACCTTAGCACTTAATCATTTTTAGCCAAAACTAGCTTCTGCCTTCAACTTTAATTAAAATTCTTTGTAATGCAAACTTCCCTTCTTTGTCTTTAAAAGCCCCTAATTTTTAATCCCTATTGGGACACTGTTTGGCTTGCTACCCACATTTATGTGCCCTGAATTGCAATTATTTGATCCCAAATAAATGCTGTTTGCTTATTGCCTCCTATGTTTATTTAGTTTGACATACATGGTGTCAAGAGCAGGACCTTCAGAGATCTCATTGATTCAGAATGGGTGTCTCCCGGATTTGGGTGTGGTAGCTATACAGCCTTTTGTACTCATTGTTTTCTTGAAGCTATCATCTCCATTGTGAGTCCTCTTAGGCTCCAGCCTCCTTTGTTTTGGCTAAGGTCTTGGTTACTGCCTTTCTTTTGGGTCAGGTGGGCAGTTGCCCTGGGAGATGATTATCTCAAGGTGCCAGCTCATGGCTAGGCCACTGGAGGGGTTTTCCTACTAGTAAATGCTCTTATTTCTCTGTGTGCTTCTTTAATTATGGGATTGTCTCTTCTAAGTTTCCTTGAGAGGGTTATCCTCCACTGGGGGCCAGAGCTGGTTTTATGTTTAAAAACTATGGTCCTTCATCTTGTAAACTTCTATCTTGATGTACCAATAACATAAAAGATGATTTAAGTTTACAGTGGCCACAATGGGGCTCTCTTGAAATCTTTAAACTTATTTTTTTGTGCAATAAACTTGAGAACCATGGAACTAAGCAAATTGAAAAGGACACTTACTTTAGTTAGTATTTAGAGGCCTCTAAATGAATCAAGGACTTCAAAATCTCTTTCCTCCAAGATGTAAATTCTAAACTTTCTGAAAATATTTCTCAATTACAAAAGGCATAACTTTTCTCTCTCCCCCTCCTGCTGTTCAAGTCTGTCCTCTATCTCTGATTATTCTGTCTTCATCCTTCCCTTGCTAACTTCCCTTTATCCCCAAGACCCTGAAGCTCCCCTTGAATTTCTTTTTTTTTTTTTTTTTTTTTTTCCTTTTATTATTATTTTATTTTATTTTTTTTGGGGGGTACACCAGGTTCAATCATCTGTTTTTATACACATATCCCCATTCCCCTTGAATTTCTAATCCCAACTTTTTCCATTTAACCAGTTCAAACTCATCCCCATAAATTGAAATCCAATAATGAGGGCACCCCTTTAAATGTAATTTACACACCTTGGACTAAGGCAGAATTGTGAACTATAACCAAAGAATCTCCCAAGGTTACTGAGAATCCTCCCCATTTTGCAGAGAAAGTTAACATTGTTATTCAAACCTATGAGCCTAGGTTTCCTGATATTTATCAATTAGTCCACAAGCTAATGGGAGAAGGTCAGGCCCAACATTGGATGACTAAAGATGGCAGGAGTCATCCTTTAGAGGATCTTTAATGGATCATGCCAGCTAAAAAATTCTAAAGCCTAAGAAAGCTATCCCTTGGGCTTTCCCAAAACCTATTGATTGGAATCAAATCCAAGCATGCACTCAAATGACTGGTGAACAAATTTATGCAAGATTATTATAACAGAATTGTAATTGTTTTTAAGGAAAACTCTGGACTCACTTTAAACACAGAGTCCACTAAGATGGCCTTTAACTCCATGTTCATAAATGTCTGAGATGATCTCACAATTCTAGTAAAGCAAGTACAACGTAATTGAGAAACCATAGCAGCTCCTGATTTGGTTAATCTGGCAAACCAATTGGCCCCAGGTATTCAAAGTTAAAATAAACAAAAGGCCACTAAAATCATGAATTTACAGCTTCAACAGCTATCAGCTTCCTCCCAGAGGCTTCAACAAACTAAATCAAAGCCTTCAAACTCTAAAAGTGCTTGCAATTTTTGTGATAAATCTGGTCATTGGAAAAAGAAGTGCCTTAAACTAAAACACTTCAAACAATTCTCCAATATTAAGCCTTCAGCTCCTGTTGTTGACTGAGGCTGCTCCAAGGACTAACAAGGGTTTTTTTTGATCCTTTCCATTAATCATCTGGATGAAACATTCCTCATGATTGGAAATGAGGTTATTACTGTCTTAATTGGTACTGGAGCCACACTTTCCATGCTCAATGACACCAACTTCAAACAATGATTCCCTCAGAGTTCTAAGAAAATTCAAATGGTGGGAACATCTAATAAACCCTCTATAGCTTAAAAGTCTCCTCCCTTACCTTTCCAATTTGGCTGCTTCAAGAACAACCATTCCTTCTTATCAGTCAATTCTGCTCCTGTCAACTTACTGGGATGAAACATTTTAGGATATATATATATATATATATATATATATATATATATACACACACACACACATATATGTGTATATATGTGTATATATGTGTATATATATATGGAAAAATAATATATTATATATATATATACACACACACACACACATACATATACACACACACACACACACACACACACAAATACCACTGCCATCTCTTTTTCTGAAAGGGAGAAATTATGCTTGAAATTCATTTAATCCACTCAACAACTGATGACATTCAAGCTCCTCAACCCTATTAGCAGGTTTTGCACTTAAGATCAGCTTGGAAGCTTGGAAGAGAACATTAATGTAAAACACCTCAAAGAAGTCCCTAAAAAACTCTGGGTAGTATCCAAAATTGACATTGGGTAGACTCATTCATCTCTCTCAATTGAAATTCAAATTGACCATGGTAAGCCTTTTCCTAAAGTTAAACAGTATCCTTTAAAACCTGAGGCCATAGCAGGAATTAAAACAATCATAGAGGAATATAAGACACAAAGACTTATAGTTTCTTGCACCAGTCCTTGTAATACACCCATTCTTTCTATTAAGAAACCTCATGGAAGAGGATGCAGATTTGTCCAAGATTTGGGAACTATTAAAAATATTTTCATCCCTTGTCATCCAGTTGTCCTTAATCCTTATATCACTTTATGGTAATACCAATAGAGAATAAATTTTTCACTGCAATAGAACTCTATAGGCCTTTTCACAGATCCTTATAGCAGATTTATCAGATGTCATTTTTCCACATGGGTCCATCCTCTTACAATATGTTGATGAACCTCTCTGCTCCTCTTCCAAAGCAGCAAGTGAGCAAGATAAAATCCATCTCCTCAAGCTGTTAGCAACTAAAGTTCAGAAAGTCTCTAAATAGAAATTACAATTTATTCAAATGCAGGTCAAATACCGAGGACACCTGATCTTAGATTAAAAACTGTTTTTAGACCCAAATATGATGCAAAATGTCTTAAAATTCCCACAGCCACAGACAAAAAAAAAAAAAAAAAAAAAAAAAAAACTTTAAGGATTTTGAGGTCTGTCCAGGTACTCTAAGTATTGGATACCTAAATCTTCCTTAATTAACTAGCCTTTACACATTGCTCAAAGATGAAAAACCAGATCCCTTAGGTTGGGAAGAAAACACCTTTATGACTTTCTAGGACTTCTCAGTCTCCCTGCTTTATGACATTCCAATAACCAGCTTCACTTTTTTCTCTTAGTGCACAAAAGGAAGGAGAATACCTTAGGAGTGCTTACCCAGAGGAATAGAGGTCAACACTGACTCCTTGTCTATTATACTCAGCAGTCAGACCCTGTTGCCTGAGGTCTTCCCCCATGCACAAGAGCTATTTTAGCAGTAGCAGCACTTACAAAGTCAACTGAGGAATAGTTATGGTTCTCAACTCATCATTCATGTTCCCCATTCAGTAGATGCCTTGCTCAATTCTCAACACACTGAACACCTTTCTTCAAGCTGTATTATGTCATATGAAATGTTACTAACTTTTCTGCATATAACCCTTTTCTACTGCAACAAACTCAAACCTGCAAAGCCTTCACCATTGACCTACTGATGGAACTTCTCATGACTGGGCCTTACTGATCACTTATTAATTTCTAGAGCTGAATTACAGTAAACTTCTATTGCTAATGCTGAGACTTTATGGTTTAATAACTTTGTTTCTAAATGACAAAGGAAAACATTTTGCAGATATACAAACACCTCCTCCTTTGAAATAATTGAGGCAGTCCTGCTGAATCACTACTTCAGCACAACCAGCAGAATTCCATGTTTTAACTAGAGCTCACACCCTAGCAGAAGGTAAAACTGCAAATATCTATACAAATATCTGCTATTTCTTTGCCATAGTTCATGACATTGGCATACTTTGGAAACAAAGAGGATTCTTGACCATAAGAGGAATTGAATAAACAAATGGGACCTAATGAAGCTTAAAAGCTTTTGCACAGTGAAAGAAACCATAAACAGGACAAGAAGGCACCCCTCAGAATGGGAAAAAATAGTTGCCAATGAAACAGCAGACAAAGGATTAACCTCCAAAATATACAAGCAGCTCATGCAGCTTCATACCAAAAAAGAAAATAACCCAATCCACAAATGGGCAGAAGACCTAAACAGACATTTCTCCAAAGAAGACATACAGATGGCCAACAAACACATGAAAAGATGCTCAACATCACCAATCATCAGAGAAATGCAAGTCAAAGCCACAATGAGGTATCACCTCACACCGATCAGAATGGCCATCATCACAAAATCTGGAAACAACAAATGTTGGAGAGGGTGTGGAGAAAAGGAAACTCTCCTGCACTGTTGGTGGGAATGTAAGTTGGTACAGCCACTATGGAAAACAATTTGGAGGTTCCTTAAAAAACTACAAAGAGAACTTCCATATGATCCAGTAATCCCACTCCTGGGCATATACCCAGAGAAAACCATAATTCCAAAAGAAACATGTACCACAATGTTTATTGCAGCACTATTTACAATAGCCAGGACATGAAAGCAACATAAATACCCATCAGCAAATGAATGGATAAAGAAGATGTGGCATATATGTACAATGGAATATTACTCAGATATAAAAAGGAATGAGATGGAGCTATATGTCATGAGGTGGATAGACCTACAGTCTGTCATACAGAGTGAAATAAGTCAGAAAGAGAAAGAAAAATATTGTATGCTAACTCATATATATGGAATCTAAACATGGTACTGATGAACTCAGTGACAAGACAAGAACAAGGACACAGATGCAGAGAATGGACTGGAGAACTCGAGGTTTGGGGGGCTGGGGGGTAAAGGGGAAGCTGGGACGAAGTGAGAGAGTAGCATAGACATATATATACTACCAACTGTAAAATAGAGAGCCAGTGGGAAGTTTCTGTATAACAAAGGGAGTTCAACTCAAGGATAGATGATGCCTTAGAGGACTGGGACAGGGAGGTTGGGGGGGAGTCAAGGGAGGGAGGGAATACGGGTATATGTGTATAAAAACAGATGATTGACCTTGGTGTACCTCAAAAACTGGTACAAAAGTGTAATGCAATTATATTCCAATTAAAAAAAAACTGAGATACAACATTCAAAAAGAATAAAGAAAGAAAAATTGGGTCAATATGTCATTGGAATTGATCCAATTTCCATCTTCTGTAGTCATTATTAAGGTGCATGGGCATTCAAAATTAAATTCAGATGAAGTCAAAGAAAACAATTTGGTAGATAAGGCTGCAAGGACAGCTGACTTATAAGCCACCCAACCTGAAACTCTTACAGCAAATTTTGATTGAATTCTGAAAGAGGATCTAATGAAAATGATCAAAGATGACCAATTTTAAGTCAATACATAAAGAGAAGTTTTATTGGGATGAAACTGGCTGTATTGTTAGCCTATTAACTAATGGTGTGGCCCAAATAGAAGACATATCTTGCCAGAGTCCACAAAAAATCTCCAATGGAAATGACTCATCAGTTGACCCACTGTGCAGCAAATAAACTTGTAAATTTAATGAAATGATATTGACAGGAAAATATTTCTAAGGCTACCAAGGAAGCACAATTAACTTGTGCTGCATGTCCTAAATTTGACCCAAGGAAAACTATCAAAACTTCCCCTGGATATTTTTACCTCCTAGTTTAAATGGACTTTAAAGGTATGGCAGATGGATTTTATCCAGTTGCCTCCTTCCCAGGGCTATAAATTAGTTTTTGTTATGGTTTGTATGTTTTATCATTGGACTGACACTTTCCCTTGCCAACACATTACCACTTAGGCAGTTGCAAAGTATTATTTAAAAAATTTATACCCACCTGGGATGTGCCTTCAAAACTGCATAGTGACTGAGGAACACATTTTACTGACCATGTTATGAAAGAGGTTTGTGAGGTTTGGCCTATTCTACAACATTTTCATTGTGCTTATCACCCTCAGTCCTCTGGACTTGTGGGAAAAAAAACTAATAGCATTATTAATACTTAATTGGTAAAAGTTATGGAGACCTTGAAATTAGTTTGGCTTGAGGCACTTCCTCTGGTCCTTTTGAATAAGAGTTACCATGTTTGAGAAACATAAGCTATCAACATTTGAAATTATTATTGACTGATCCATGCACTTGGTTCTCTCTGCTTGGGATATTCTACTAAGGGAGACATGCTTCAATGTTGCAAAAGACTAATCAGAATGTTGCATAAAAATTATACCCTGGTAGAACAAACTTTTCACAGTTGTGCTCTTGGAAGATGAAGACAACAAACATCAAAATCAAGATGGTGACTAGTCAGCATTTTATAGAAACACATTTAATCTTAACTCAAAATTTTACCTTCCTGAGGGTACTTCTTTTGGCAAATGTAAAGATAATGTTCTAGTAAACTATTCCCAAACTGCAGGAACTGGGAGAAATCTCTCTGAGTGCTGGATATGTCTCCAAAGGCTACAATCATCCAGATCTAAAGAGCCCCTAGTTACCCCCATCACCAATTTCTTCTTTGTTCCCAATACTATGGTAAATTTTAGGCACCGAGCCCTTAAAACTGCCCTACATAGTAAAACTGTTTGATTTAGTAGCTCCACCTTGCTCTTTGTTGACACCACCACAAAACATTTCTCTAAAGCCCTACTCCTATAACATTCCAAACACTTGGGCCTTCACACTTCTTCCTTTGCCTCATGTATCAAGGAAGTGGCTGACAAAAAATTGTAATAAATGTGATCTAACCCATTCATGTCAAGCATTTTGTTGCACCAGGACCAGATAATTGTGAGCTGGCAACTTAATGGGCTGTAATAGCTGCACTTATCCTTAGCCCTAATTTCATACCTGTCAATGAAACTGTGAATAACCACACTCTTGGCAGGACACTATGTGTTCCTTTCAGCTACACCATTGTATGTGCTTACAGAGGAGAACTGTGGACTTATGAATATCTAGACACCTGGCATATGACAGGAAAATGCTTTTGGGGATACCATAGCATTCCAAGTTCTTGTTAAAGAAAAAATCTAGCTGCAATCTTATAAGCCTAGGAGAAAATTGGTGGCTCCCTTTTTACACCCTATCTACTCTCCATTGCTTACCATTGACAAAGAATTTTTCCTTACATTGGTGAAATTCATAAGGACTTGTTGATAAAGAATTTATCTCTACCCATAGATAAATTAGCAAAATCTACCACTTGAGACTTGGGTCAACAACAACAATCCCTGGCTTCCCTAGAGAGGGTCATATTAGATAATTAAATAGTGCTCAGTTATCTCCTTGCACAACTTGGTGGTACCTGTGCCATAGCCAAAACCTCCTTCAACACTTCTGGTGAAGTTGAATTAGAACCCACAAAAAAAAGAAATAGCCCAAGACCTTTCTGGACCAATGTTTTTGATGGCACCCTCTGGTTCCCTATTGATGTTTTCAGCTGACTCCCTTCAGGTATAGACACTTAGATAAGGACTACAAATATTGTTTATGAATGTTATTGGAATTTTGCAATGTGTGCTCATATTTAAATTTTCCATGGTACTTCTCACTCAGATCTACCTAAAACTTCTACAAACACAAACATTAACAGATTCAAATGATATATAAAGCTTATTCACCTGAACTTTCAGATAAATTGATGAAATTCCCAGATGATAAAGCTACCTAAGAGTCATTACCTGAATGCCTCATTGTTCCTCAAATGTGGCCTAACATGTATGACACAGACTTCTTTAAATAACTATTAGAGATTAAAAATTTCCCCAGATGAGGGGTGCAACTTTCTGGGACAGGTTCATCTCAGTGATGTGGGACATGACTTTCTGGGACAGATTCATCTCAGAGCCGTTAGACAGTAAATATATAAGTGGATCAGGGACACTTTTAGAGAATGATCTTGATCAAAAGGAGGAATTGTGAAATGTGGAAATATTAATAAAATGGAGTCACCTATGTCAAGAGGTTTAAAAATGGAGCCAGGAGGCCATTAAAAAGGTGGACCTTACACAGTTTCTCACCGGGTAGAACCATGAACTTTTGAACAGGGCCAGACCACAAATATTCCAAGGACTCTGCAAGGACACCAGAAAGTTGTCACAGTAATGAACTCTTACCTCCCGCTAGTGATAGCCTTAGCACTAAATCATGTTTAGCCAAGACTAGATTCTGCCTCCAACTCCAATTAAAATCCTGTGTAATGTAAACTTCTCTTCATTGACTTTAAAAGCCCCTGATTTTACACCCCAGTGGGACACATTTGAATTTCTACCTGCATCTGTATGCAGCAAATTATAATTCTTTGGTTTCAAGTAAATGTTGCTTGCTTGATTATTGCCTCCTAGGCTTATTTAGGTTGACATTTGCATTATTTTTCTCCTTAGAACTTATAAGTACTTAGTACTATAAGTCACCCTATAGATTTTACTTATTCACTTATTATCTGCATCCCCCCACTATTTTTTTCCAGATTTTTATTGGAGTATAATTGCTTTACACTGTTGTGTTAGTTTCCACTGTACAATAAAATAAATCAGCTGTATTTATACATATATCCCCATATCCCCTACCTCTTGAGCCTCCCTGCCACCCTCCCTATCCCACTGTTCTAGGTCATCACCAGTCATCAAGTTGATCTCCTATGTTATGCAGCAGCTTCCCACTAGCCATCTATTTTACATTTGGTAGTGTGTATATGTCAATTCTACTCTCTCACTTTGTCCCAGCATCTCCTTTCCCACTCCGTGTCCTCAAGTCTATTCTCCAACTGTGTCTTTATTCTTCCCCTGACACTGAGATCATCAGTATCATTTATTTTAGATTCCATATATATGTGTTAGCACACAGTATTTGTTTTTCTCTTTCTGACTTATTTCACTCTGTATGACAGACTCTAGGTCCATCCACCTCACTACAAACAACTCAATTTCATTCATTTTTATGACTGGGTAATATTCCATCATGTATATGTGCTACAACTTCTTTATCCATTAATCTGTCAAAGGACATTTAGGTTGCTTCTGTGTCCTAGCTATTGTAAATAGTGCTGCAATGAACATTGTGGTGCATGTATCTTTTTAAATTATGGCTTTCTCAGGGTATGAGCTCAGGAGTGGGATTGCTGGGTCATATGGTAATTTTATTTTTAGTTTTTTAAGGAATCTCCATGCTGCTTTCCATAGTGGCTGTGTCATGTCACATTCCCCCCAACAGTGCAGGAGGCTTCCCTTTTCTCCACAGCCTCTCCAGCATTTATTATTCCTAGATATTTTGATGATGGCCATTCTGATTGGTGTGAGGTGATACCACGTTGTGGCTTTGATTTGCATTTCTCTAAGGGTTAGTGATGTTGAGCATATTTTCATTTTTTTGTTGGCCATCTGTATGTTTTCTTTGGAGAAATGTATATTTTTGTATTCTGCCCATTTTTGGATGGAGTTTTTTTTTTGTTTTTTCTTTTGCTTTTTCTTGTTTTTTTTTTTTTGTTTGTTTTTTGTTTTTTGATAAAGAGCTTCATGAACCACTTGTATATTTTGGAGATTAATCCTTTGACAGTTGCTTCATTTGCAAATATTTTCTCCCATTCTGAGGGTTGTCATTTTGTCTTATTTATGGTTTCCTTTGCTGTGCAAAAACTTTTGTTTCATTAGGTCCCATTTGTTTATTTTTCTTTTTATTTCCATTACTCTAGGAGGTGGGTCAAAAATGATCTTTCTGTGATTTATGTCATAGAGTATTCTGCCTATGTTTTCCTCTAAGAGTTTTATAGTGTCTGCTTTACATTTAGCTTTTTGATCCATTTTGAGTTTATTTTGTTATATGGCATTAGGGAGTGTTCAAATTTCCTTCTTTTACATGTAGCTCTCCAGTTTTCTCAGGACCACTTACTGAAGAGGCTGTATTTTCTCCATCATATATTCTTACCTCCTTTGCCAAAGATAAGGTTACCATATGTACATGGGTTTATCTCTGGGGTTTCTATCCTGTTCCATTAAACTATATTTCTGTTTTTGTTCCAGTACCATACTGTTTGATTACTGTAGCTTTGTAGTATAGTCTAAAGTCAGGGACCCTGATTCCTTCAGCTCTGCATTTCCTTCTCAATATTACTTTTGCTATTCATGGTCTTTTGTGTTTCCATATAAATTGTATAATGATTTTTCTAGTTCTGTAAAAAATGTCATTGGTATTTTGATAGAGATTGCATTGAATAGGCAGATTGTTTTGGGTAATGTAAGTATTTTTGCAATGTTGATTCCTCCAATCCAAGAACATGGTATAGCTCTCCATGTGTTTGTGTCATCTTTGATTTCTTTCATCAGTGTCTTAAACTTTCTGCATACAGGTCTTTAGCATTCTTAGGTAGGTTTATTCTTAGGTATTTTTCTCTTTTTGTTGCAAAGGTAAATGGGAGTGTTTCCATAATTTCTCATTCTGATTTTTCATTGTTAGTGTATAGGAATGCAAGAGATTTCAGTGCATTAATTTTGTATCCTGCTACTTTACCAAATTCTTTCATTAACTCTAGTAGTTTTCTGGTAGCATATTTACCTCCCACTATATTTATTTATTTATTTATTGGCTGTGTTGAGTGTTTATTGCTGCACACTGGCTTTCTCTAGTTGCAGCAAGTGGCAGCTACTCTTTATTGCTGTGTGAGGACTTCTCATTGTGGTGGATTCTCTTGTACAGCATGGGCTCTAGGCACAGGGGCTTCAGTAGTTTTGGTACATGGGCTCAATAGTTGTGGCTTGTGGGCTCTAGAGAGCAGGATCAGTACTTGTGGCACATGGGCTTAGTTGCTCCATGGCATGTGGGATCTTCCCAGATCAGGGATTGAACCCATGTCCTCTGCATTGGCAGGCAAATTCTTTACCTCTGTGCCACCAGGGAAGGCCTGTCACTATTTTTAATTTAAGAAACACATATATTGCTCATTATGTGCTTTATTTTACAAATGTTTACCATTTTTTATAATCATTGTGGAAGGTATTTACAATTAATATACCTATTTTGCTCATTAATATCATTTTCTTCACTTTCATTTCATTTATTTCTGCTCTGATCTTTATTTCTTTACTTCTACTAACTAAAAAGCTGGTTCTTTGAAAAGATAAACAAACTTGATAAACCTTTAGCCAGATTCATCAAAAGAAAGGGAGAGTGCTCAAATCAATAAAATTAGAAATGAAAAACTAGAAGTTACAAAAGACACCAAAGAAATGCAAAGGATCATAAGTGGCTACTAAAAACAACTATATGCCAATAAAATGGACCACCTGGAAGAAATGGACAAATTCTTAGGAAGATATGATCTTCCAAGACTGAATCATAAAGAAATAGAAAATATGAACACACCAATCACAAGTAGGGATATTGAAACTGTGATTAAAAACTTCCAACAAACAAAATTACAGGACCAGTTGACTTCATGGGCTAATTCTTCCAAACATTTAGAAAATAACTAACACCTATCCTTCTGGAACTATTCCAAAAAATTGCAGAGGAAGGAACACTTCCAAGCTTATTTTATGAGGCAGCCATCACCTTGATACCTAAACCAGACACAGATACCACAAAAAAAGAAAATTACAGGCCAATATCACTGATGAACATAGATTTGAAAGTCCTGTACAAAATGCCAGCAAACTGACTGCAACAATGCATTAAAGGATCATACGCCATGATCAAGTGGGATTTATCCCAGAGCTGCTAAGGATTTTTCAATAAATGCAAATTAATCCATGTGATACATCATATTAGAAAATTAAAGAATAAAAACCATATGATCATCTCAATAGATGCAAAAAAAAAGATTTTGACAAAATTCAACACCCATTTATCATAAAAAAAAAAAAAGAAATCTCCAGAAAGTGGATATAGAGGGAACATACTTCAATATAATAAAGGTCATATATGACAAACCTACAGCTAACATCATACTCAATGGTAAAAAGCTGAAAGTATTTCCTTTAAGAACAAGAACAGGACAAGTATGTCCACTCTCACCACTTTTATTCAACATAGTTTTGGAAGTCCTAGCCACAGCAATCAGAGAAGAAAAAGAAATAAAGTGAATCCAAATTGGAAAAGAAGTAAAACTCTCACTGTTTGCAGATGACATGATACTTACATAGAAAATCCTAAAGATGCTGCCAGAAATCTACTAGAGCTCATCAATGAATCCTGTAAAGTCACAGGTTACAAAATTCATACACAGAAATATGTTGCACTTTTATACACTAACAATGAAAGATCAGAAAGAGAAATTAAAGAAACAATCACATTTACCATTGAATCAAAAAGAATAAAATACCTTGGAATAAACTTACCTATAGAGACAAAAGATCTTTGCTCTGAATATGAGAGCTACCATATAATTCAGCAATCCCACTCCTAGGCATGTATCCAGAGAAAACCATGGTTTGAAAGGATGCATGCACACCAGTGTTCACTGCAGTGCTGTTTTCAATAGCCAAGACATGGAAACAATCTAAATATCAATAGACAGAGGAATGGATAAAGAAGATGTGGTACATATATACAATGGAATATTATCATTAAAAATAATGAATAACGCCATTTGCAGCAACATGGATGGACATGGAGATTATCATACTAAGTGAAATAAGTCAGAGAAAGGCAAATATTATATGATATCACTATTTTTAATGGAATCTAAAAAAGTGATACAAATGAACTTATTTACAAAACAGAAATGAACCCACAGACTTAGAGAATGATCTTATGGTTACCAGGGGGAAGGATGGCAGGGAGGGACAGATTGTGAGTTTGGGATTGACATATACACACTACTATATTTAAGGTAGATAACCAACAAGGACCTACTATATAGCACAGGGAACTCTGCTCAATATTCTATAATAACCTAAATGGGAAAATAATTTGAAAAATAATAGATACATATGCAAAAAAAGGTAGAATATATAAAAAAATAAATCTTCCTCAAAAAAATAGATATCTATTTTGCAGATGAGGAAAATATCCATAAATAGGTTAATTAACTTGAACAGGATCATACAAATATTAAGTGGCAAAGTTGGGATTAAAATACAGATAATTTGGTCCCACAGCGCATGCCTTTAAACAATATAATATGCTTAGAATATGAGCCTTGTGAAAGCAGAGAATTTTTTTAACGTTTTGTTGAGTGCAGTATTCCCAATAGTGAGAAGTGTGTCTGGTTCATGGCAGATTCTCAATAAATATTCATTAAATAGATTACTATATTAGTTTGAGAGTTAAGGGATAAGCAACTGTTTCTTTATAACCCCTGGAATTTCTCTTGGTAGCTTGAAAAGATGGCATTTGTCAGCTACTTTATGGAATTTATGAAGTCCTGACAGAGTGAGGTCCATTGATATGGATCAACACTTTGGAAATATTGAGTTGCACAATAGTATAGTGTTGTGCAGAGGTCGTCAAAGTGTGTGACGAGGTTCTTAAGAGGGCCCCTAGAGTTGTGAAAGGAAATATGTAGAGAGTGATGTGAGGTTATGGTTCTGAGCCTGCAAAATCTTCTGCAAAGAAATATTTCTGCTTATATATGTGTTTGCTTTTTTAATCTTTGGATTTTGCTAAGCATTTCATTTGAACAAAAAAATAAAAATGTTTGAAAACTACTTTTACAGTGGAAAGAACACTGCCTGGAATAAGAAGACCAGGGTTCCTGTTTTGTATTCTATCACTTACAGGCTATGACTCTTACCCAATGTTTTCTTCAACTTTCTACTATGAAAATCAAATAAGATGACTGAAACAAATATCTTTTGGTATGCACTAGACTGGCTCTATTGTGGAAAGAATAGGTGGCCCCCTATCTAATGGAGTTAGGGAACACCTAATAGCCCATCCTGCCACTAAATAAAATATTTTCCCATTAGCCTTCCACAGTGCCTGTAATTCTCACCATTCTATTTAGTACTTTTGACTAACAGAGTGTTTCAAAATGCTTCTGCTAAAATGTCCCAGGTGGGAAATTAATCAATAACCACCAATTAATGCCCTCATATGGAATCATTTACCAGGTGAGCAAATCACCCTCCAACAACAGAAAGTTCCTAAAGAAATGAGAACCTGGAATGACAAATATCAAGCAAGAGAAAAGGAAAGAAGGGCTTTTAGAGAGCAAAAATAATAATCCTTCATATAATTTAATTCTTTACAGTTTCCAAGTAATTTTCACATATTCTGTCTATTTTATCTTCACAAGTATACAGAGTAGATACATTTATGACAGTTTTAAAGATAATGAAATTGAGGCTTAGGAAAATCAAACTGATCTGTATCAAACTACACATTTACCTTGAAATGTCCTCTCTTTAATGCATATATGACTCACAACTCATTTTTGCCAAACCAACTCAGTTTATACTTTTCCTCTAAGCAACATTCTATAGTCCCTATAGACTTGGTAAGACACTCTCTTTCAGAATGTTGTGCTTCTCCCAACAAAGCCAAGAGAAAAGTTATTGTGATTTCCTGTTCACTAGATTATTTCTCCTATTATATTTTAGGCAGTCTTGATGGAAGAGAACCTGTTTATGTTGCTCACTGTTGTTGCCTCTGTGCCTAAATTAAGGCTCGCCACATATAGAGTACTTGTGCAACAAATATTTACTGAGTAAATAAATGATTGATAAATGTCCACTGGCAATAGTTTATGCTATTGAGTGGAAGTTAAGCCGTGGCAGAGCTTGGCCAACATTCAAAAAGGAATAAGTGATCCTTGGATAAAACTATCTCAAATCCTAGAATTTGTCCACAGTTAATTCCATTTTTCTTTTTTTCAGGCCAACTTTCATATTCTTTCTGAGGAAATCCAATTTAAAAAACCACATAATTCATACTTGTCACAACTAAAATCCAGCAGATTGATGTTGTATGGTAGCTCAGGTTCAGAAATCACTTTGTTCTGTTTTCTTCCACTGTTCTTCTTCACATAGGGATTAGCTTTTATTTCAATTTTTGCAAATGTGTGATATTAGTAAAAATTAATTTATTCAGTTAATAGACTTAGAAGCAACTCAGATAAAATGTACCTCAAATATGTTCTTGATTTCTTTATTAAAACTCACGTTTTTAAACTTTAATACAAATTTATATCAACACTGTCACTATCATATTGATCAGTGGATATATTTATTTTTTATTATTCTTATTGGAGTATTGCTGCTATACAATGTGTTAGTTTCTACTGTACAGCAAAATGAGTCAGCTACGCATATACATATATCCCCTCTATTTTTAGATTTCCTTCTCATTTAGGTTACCACAGAGAATTGAGTACATTTCCCTGTGCTTCACAGTAGATTCTCATTAGTTATCTATTTTATATATAGTATCAATATTGAGTATATGTCATTCCCCATTTCCCAACTCATCCCATCCCCCCCTTCCCCTTTGGTATCCATACATTTGTTCTCTATGTCTGTGTCTCTATTTCTGCTTTGCAAATAAGATCATCTATGCTGTATTTTTAGATTCCACATATATGCATTAATATATGATATTTTTCTCTTTCTGGCTTACTTCATTCTGTATGATAGTCTCTAGGTCCATTGATGTCTCTACAAATGACCCAATTTCATTCCTATTTATGGCTGAGTAACATTCCATTATATATATATATATATATAATATATATATATATAATATCACATCTTCTTTATCCATTCATCTGTCAATGGCCTTTGAGGATGCTTCCATGTCCTGGCTATTGCAAATAGTGCATCAATGAACATTTGGCTGTAAGTGTAGTTTTGAATTATGGTTTTCTCTGGGTATATGCCCAGTAATGAGATTGCTGGGTCATATGGTAGTTCTATTTTTTTAGTTTTCTATGGAAACTCCATACGGTTCTCCATAGTAGTTGTATCAATGTATGAGGGTGAGTCAAAAATTATCCTCATTCTGGCTGTAGAATTTATTTTAATTAACTTTTAGAAAAGACAAATACATCATTTTGCCACACAATCTCCTTGCCTTTCAATACACTTTGTCCATCTGTCAACAAGATTTCGTATTCCCTCATCAAAAAATGTTTTTGGCTGAGCTGTGAGACATGAATGCACTGCCATCAACACTTCTTCATCAGACATGAATCTTCGTCCTCATAGGGCTGCTTTCCCGGGACCAAACAGGTGAAAGTCTAATGGAAAAAGATAAGGACTATAGGGAGGATTCTTTAACACCTCAAAATGAAATTTGTGCAGAGTGCCAACAATGTGGGCAGGAGTTTACGGACGAGAACACCCTCAGACCACAAAAAAAACAAATCACTGCAAGCTGCTCTTCTTTCATGCAAATCACAAGTGGGGCATACATTTTGGCTTGGACCACAGTTACAAATGAATTGGTGTAATACCTTCACACCTGCACAGCCATGACTTGGAAGACAGTAGCCTTGAACTGAAAGTGCTGGGAAGGCAGTGCAGCCAACAGAAGTTTTAATATAACTGGACTGCAGATAATTTTTGACTCACGTTCTTACATTCCCACCAACAGTGCAAAAGGGTTCCTTTTTCTCCACACCCGCTTTAGCATTTAATGTTTTAGATTTTTTGATGGTGGAAATTCTGACTGGTGTGAGGTGATACTTTATTGTAGTTTTTATTTGCATTGCTCTAATTCTTAGTGATGTTCAGCATCTTTTCATGTGCCTCTTGGCCATCTGTATCTCTTCTTTGGAGAAATGTCTATTCATATCTCCCACCCATTTTTGGGGGGGTTGTTTGTTTTCTTGACATAGAACTTCATGAGCTGTTTGCAAATATTGGAGATTAATCTTTTGGCAGTTGCTTCATTTACAAATATTTTCTTCTATTCTGATGGTTGTCTTTTTGTCTTATTTATGGTATTCTTGCTTTGCAAAAGTTTTAAGTTTAACTAGGCCCCATTTTTTAAAAATTTTATTACTTAAGGAATTTGTGTCAAAAAGATCATACTGTTAATTATGTCAAAGGGTGTTCTGCCTATGTTTTCCTCTGAGAGGTTTATAGTGTCCGGCCTCACATTTAGAGCTTTAATCCATTTTGAGTTTATTTTTGTGTATGGTGTTAGGGAGTGTTCAAATGTCATTCTTTTACATGTAACTATCCAGTTTTCCCAGCACCATTTATTGAAGAGGCTCTCTTTTTTCCATTATATATTCTTGCCTCTTTTGTCATAGATTAGGTGACCATATGGGCATGGCTTTATCTCTGGGGTTTCTATCCTGTTTTATGGATCTATATTGCTGTTTTTGTGCCAGTACCATACTGTCTTGATTACTGTAGCTTTGGAGTATAGTCTGAAGTCAGGGAGTCCGATTCCTCCAGCTCCATGTTTCTTTCTCAAGATTGCTTTGGCTAATCGGGGTCTCTTGTGTTTCTAAACAAATTATAAAATTTTTTTGTTCTAGTTCTGTGAAAAATGCCATTGGTAATTTGATAGGGATTGCACTGAATCTATAGATTGCTTTGGGTAGTATACTCATTTTCACAATATTGATTCTTCCAATCCAAGAAAATGGTACAACTCTTTGTTTGTGTCATCTTTGATTTCCCTCATCAATATCTTATAGTTTTCTGCATACAGGTCTTTTACCTCCTTAAGTAGGTTTATTCTTAGGTATTTTGTTCTTTTTGTTGCAATGGTAAATGGGATTTTTTCCTTAATTTCTCCTTCTGATCTTTTGTTGTTAGTGTATAGGAATGCAAGAGACTTCTGTGTATTAATTTTGTATCCTATGACTTTACTAAATTCATTGAATAACTCTAGTAGTTTTCTGGCGGCATCTTTAGAATGCTTTATGTATAGCATTATGTCATATGCAAACAATGACAGTTTTACTTATTTTCCAATTTGCATTCCTTTAATTACCTTTCTTCTCTGATTGTCATGACTAGAACTTCCAAAATTATGTTGAATAATTGTAGCAAGAGTGGGCATCTTTGCCTTGTTCCTGATCTTAGAGGAAATGCTTTCAGTTTTTCACCATTGAGAATAATATTTGCTGTGGGTTTGTCATATATGGCCTTTATTATGTTGAGGTAGGTTCACTCTATGCCTGGAGAGTTTTTATCATAAATGGGTGTTGAATTCTGTCTAAAGCTTTTTCTGTATCTATTGTGATGATCATATGATTTTTATCCTTCAGTTTGTTAACACAGTGTAACACTTTGATTGATTTCCATCTATTGAAGAATCTTTGCATCCTAGAGATAAATCCCACTTGATCATGGTGTATGATCCTTTTAATGTTTTGTTGGATTCAGTTTGTTAGTATTTTGTTGAGGATTGTTGCATCTGTGTTAATCAGTGATATTGGTCTGCAAAAAATTTTTTTGAGTGATATCGTTTTCTGGTTTTGGTATCAGGGTGATGGTGGCCTTGTACAATGAGTTTGGGAGTTTTCCTCCCTCTGCAACTTTTGGAAGAGTTTGAGAAGGATAGGTGTTAGTTCTTCCCTAAATATTTGATAGAATTCACCTGTGAAGCCATCTGGTTCTGGACATTTGTTTGCTGGAAGATTTTTAATCACAGTTTCAATGTCATTACTTGTGATTGGTCTGTTTTCTCTTTCTCCCTGGTTCAGTCTTGGAAGGTAGTACTTTTCTCAGAATTTGTCCATTTCTTCTAATTTGTCCATTTTATTGGCATATATGTTGTTTGTAGTCATCTCTTATGATCCTCTGTATTCCTGTGGTGTCAGTTGTAGCTCACAGTCTTTAATTTCTAATTTTATTGATTTGAGTCCTCTCCCTTCTTTTCTTGATGAGTCTGGCTAAAGGTTTATCAATTTTGTTCATCTTCTCAAAGGACAACCATTTAGTTTTATTGGTCTTTGTTGCTATTTTCTTCATTTCTATTTCATTTATTTCTGCTCTGATATTTATGATTTCTTTCCTTCTACTAACTGGATTTTGTTGTTGTTGTTGTTGTTCTTTCTCTAATTGCTTTATGTATAATGTTAGGTTGTTTAAAGAGTTTTGTTTTATCTTGAGGCAGGAACATATTGCTATAAACTTCCCTCTTAAAACTGTTTTTTTTTTTTTTTCTGCATCCCATAGGTTTGGCTCATTGTGTTCTTGTTTTCATTTGTTTCTAAGTATTTTTTTTTCTCTTTGATTTATTCAGTGATTGGTTATTTAGTGGCATGTTGTTTAGTCTTCATGTGTTTGTGTTTTTACATTTTTTTCCTGCAATTGATTTCTAATCCAATAGTTTTGTGGTCAGAAAATTTTCTTGACATGATTTCAATTGTCTTAAATTTACTGAGTCTTAATCTGTGACAGAAGATGTGATCTATCCTGAAGAATGTTCCATATGCACTGGAGAAGCAAGTGTATTCTGCTGCTTTCACATGGAATGTCCTATAAATATCAATTAAGTCTATCTGGTCTAATGTGTCATTTAAGGTTTATGTTTCCTTATTAATTTTCTGCCTGGATGATCTATCCATTGGTGTAAGTAGAGTGTTAAAGTTTTCCACTATTCTTATGTTACTGTTGATTTCCCCTTGCATGGCTATTAGCATTTGCCTTATGTATTGAAATGCTCCTTTGTGGGATGCATAAATATTTACAATTGTAATATCTTCTTCTTCAATTGATCCCTTGATCATTATGTAGTATACTTCTATGTCCCTTGTAATATTCTTTATTTGAACAACAATCTTGTTTGACATAAGTATTTCTATACCAGCTTTCTTTTGAGTTCCATTTGCATGAAATATATTTTTCCATCCTCTCACTTTCAGTCTGTTTCTGTCCCTAGGTCTGAAGTGGGTCTCTTGTAGACTGCATATATGTATGGGTCTTGTTTTTGTATCCATTCAGCCAGACTGTGTATTTTGGTTGGAGCATTTAATCCATTTACATTTAAGGTAATTATTGATATGTATGTTCCTATGACCATTTTCTTAATTGTTTTGGTGGATTTTTTGTGGGTGTTTTTTCTTTTCTTGTGTTTACTACTTTGAAGAGTTCCTTTAGCATTTGTTGTAAAGCTATTCTGGTGCTGCTGAATTCTCTTAGCTTTTGCTTGTCTGTAAACCTTTTGATTTATCCATGAAATCTGAATGAGATCCCTGCTGGGTAGAGTAATCTTGGTTGTAGGTCTTTCCCTTTCATCAGTTTAAATATATCCTACCACTCCCTCCTGCCTGTAGAGTTGTTCTCTGAAATCAGCTGAAAAGTTTATGGGGATTCTCTTGTATTAGGTGGGCTAAAATATTCATTCATTTTTTTCCCCAGAGGATGGCTCTAAAAGCACTCAGTTTTCTTTAACTTCATTCCAAACAAATTTATTAGATTGTGTGTGACAGCTGTCCATATCAGTGTGCATTTTAAAAAAAGACAGCAAAATTGGTGAATTTTGGTTTAGCCATTTTAATATTGAAGATGGAAGAAAAAAAGAAACAATTTCTGCATATTATGCTTTATTATGTCAAGAGAAGTAAAAATGCAACTAAAATGCACATAAAGAATTGTGCAGTGTATGGAGAAGGTGCTGTAACTGATTGAACATGTCAAAAGTGGTTTGTGAAGGTTCATCCTGGAGATTTATTGATGGATGATGCTCCACATTTGGCTAGACCAGTTGAAGTTGACAGCAATTAAATTGAAATAACTGAGCACAATCAACTTTATATCATGAAGGAGATAGACAACATACTAAAAATATCCAAATCAAGCTTTGAAAATCATTTGCAACAGCTTGGTTATGTGAATTGCTTTGATGTTTGGGTTCCACATAAGTCAAAAAATCTTCTTGACCATCTTTCCATATGTGATTCTCCATTGAAACATAGTGAAAACGTTCAGTTTTTAAAACAAATTGTGATGGGTCATGAAAAGTGTATACTGTACAATAATGTGGAATGGAATATATTATGGGGAAAATGAAATGAACTACTACCAACCACACCAAAGACTGGTCTTCATCCAAAGAAGGTGATCTTGTATAAATGGTGGGATTGGAAAGGAGTCCTCTATTATGAGATCCTTCTGGAAAACCAAACGATTAATTCCAACAAGTATTGGTCCCAATTAGGCCAACTGAAAGTGACACTCAACAAAAATTATCCAGCATGAATCAACAGAAAACGTATAATCTTCCATCAGGAAAATGCAAGACCACACGTTTCTTTGATGACCAGGGAAAAACTTATACTTTGGCTGAAAAATTCTAATTCATCCACCATATTCACCAGACATTGCACCTTCTGATTTCCACTTATTTTGTTCTTTACAAAATTCTCTTAATGGAAAAAAGATTTAATTCCATGGAAGAGTGTAAAATGCACCTTGTGCAGTTATTTGCTCAAAAAGATAAAAAGTTTTGGGAAGATGGAATTGTGAAGCTGTCTGAAAAATGACAGAAGGTAGTGGAACAAAAGGGTGAATACATCATTCAACAGTTCTTGGTGAAAATGAAAAATGTGTCTTCTATTTTTACTTATAAAAACAAAGGCTTTTTTGGCCCACCCAATATATTATTTGTTGCTTTTCCCTTGCTGCTTTTAATATTTTGTCTTTGTGTTTAATTTTTGTTAGTTTGATTAATATGTGTCTTGGCATGTTTCTATTTGGTTTTATCCTGTATGGGACTCTCTGTGCTTTCTGGACTTGATTATTTTCTTTCCCATGTTGGGGAAGGTTTTTACTATAATCTCTTCAAATATTTTCTTAGACCCTTTCTCTTTTTCTTCTTCTGGGACCATTATAATTCTAATATTGGTGTGTTTAATGTTGTCTCAGAGGTCTCTGAGACTGTCCTCATTTCTTTTCATTCTCTTATCTTTATTCTGCTCTGTAGCAGTTATTTCCAAGATTATGTCTTCCAGGTCACTTATCCATTCTTCTGCCTCAGTTATTCTGTTATTGATTCCTTCTAGTGTATTTTTCTTTCCAGTCATTATGTTATTCATCACTGTTTGTTTGTTCTTTAGTTCTTCTACTTCTTTGTTACACTTTCCTTGTATCTTCTAGATCCATGCCTCCATTCAATTTCCAATATTTTGGATCATCTTTATTGTCATTACTCTGAATTCTTTTCCAGGTGGATTGCTTATTTCCTCTTCATTTATTTGGTCTTTTGGGTTTTTATCTTGCTCCTTCATCTGCAACATATTTCTCAGTCTCATTTTGTCTAACTTACTGTGTTTGAGGTATTCTTTCCACAGGCTGCAGGTTTGTAGTTCCTCTTGCTTCTGGTGTCTGCCCCTGGTGGGTGAGGTTGCTCCAGTGGCTTGTGTAGGCTTCCTGGTGGGAGGGACTGGTGCCTGCATTGTGGTGGAAGAAGCTGGATCTTTTCTCTCTGATGGCAGGACAATGTCAGGTGGTGTGTTTCGGGGTGTTTGTGAGCTTAGTACAACTTTAGGCAGCCTCTCTGCTGATGCGTGGGTTTATGTTCCTGTCTTGTTTGCTGTTTGGCATGAGATGTCCAGTACTGGAGCCTGCAAGCATTTGGGTGGAGCTGAGTCAAAAAAGATCTTGCTGTGATTTATGTCAAAGTGTGTTCTTCCTATGTTTTTCTTTAGTAGTTTTATAGTGTCTGGCCTTACATTTAGGTCTTTAATCCATTTTGAGCTATTTTTGTATATGATGTTAGAGAGTGTCCTAATTTCATTCTTTGAAATGTAGACATCCAGTTTTCCCAGCACCACTTATTGAAGAGGCTGTCTTTTCTCCATTGTATATCCTTGCTTCCTTTGTCATAGATTAATTGACCATAGTTTATCTCTGGGCTTTCTCTCCTGTTCCATTGATCTATATTTCTGTGTTTATGCCAGTGTCATATTGTCTTGATTACTGTACCTTTGTAATATAGTCTGAAGTCAGGGAGTCTGAATCCTCCAACTCCATTTTTTCCCCTCAAGATTGCTTTGGCTATTAGAGGTCTTTGTGTCTCCATACAAATTTTAGGATGTTTTGTTCTAGTTCTCTAATAAATGACATTTGTAATTTGATAGGGACTGCAATTAATCTGTAGTTTGCCTTGGGTATTATACTCACTTTCACAACATCGATTCTTCCAATCCAAGAACATGGTATATCTCTCCATCTGTTCCTGTCATCTTTGATTTCTTTCATTAGTGTCTTACAGTTTTCTGAGTACAGGTCTTTTACCTCCTTGGTTAGGTTTATTCCTAGGTATTTTATTCTCTTTGTTGCAATGGTGAATGGGATTGTTTCTTTAATTTCTCTTTCTGATCTTTCATTGTTAGTGTATAGAAATGCAAGAGATTTCTGTGTGTTAACTTTGTATCCTGTAACTTTACCAAATTCATTATTTCAAGTAGTTTTCTGGTGGCATCTTTAGGATTTCATATATACAGTATCATGTCATCTGCAAACAGTGACAGTTTTACTTCTTCTTTTTCAATTTGGATTATTTTTATTTATTTTTCTTCTCTGATTACCATGGCAAGGACTTCCAAAACTATGTTGAATAGTAGTGGCGAGAGTGGACATCCTTGTCTTGTTCCTAATCTTAGAGGGAATGTTTTCAGTGTTTCACCATTGAGAATGATGTTTGCTGTGGGTTTGTCATATATGGTCTTTATTATGTTGAGGTAGGTTCCTTCTATGCCCACCTTCTGGAGAGCTTTTATCTTAAATGGGTGTTGAATTTTGTCAAAAGTTTTTTCTGCATCTATTGAGAAGATCATATGGTTTTTAGCCTACAATTTGTTAATATGGTGTATCACATTGATTGATTTGCATATATTGAAGGTTCCTTGCATTCCAGGGATAAACTCCACTTGATCATGGTGTACTATCCTTTTAATGTGTTGCTGGATTCTGTTGGCTAATATTTTGTTGAGGATTTTTGCATCTAAATTCATCCATGATATGGGTCTGTAATTTTCTTTATGTTTTTTTTTTCTTTTTTTTTTTTATTTTTTGTAGTATCTTCGTCTGGTTTTGGTATGACAGTGATGGTGGCCTCATAGAATGAGTTTGGGAGTGTTCCTTTGAAATTTTTTGGAAAAGTTTGAGAAGGATGGGTGCTAGATCTTCTCTAAATGTTTGATAAAATTCACCTGTGAAGCCATCTTGTCCTGGACTTTTTTTGTTGGATGATTTTTATCAGTTATACCTTAGAAAGGTTATACCTTTAAAAGTATCTGTCCAGTTCTTCCAGGTTTTCCATTTTATTGGCATATAGTTGCTTGTAGTAGTCTCTTACAGTGCTTTTTATTTCTGCAGTGTCCATTGTAATTTGTGTTTCATTTCTAACTTTATTCATTTGAGTCCTCTTCCTCTTTTTCTTGATGAGTGTTGCTAAAGGTTTATCAATTTTGTTTATTTTCTCAAAGAACCAGCTTTTAGTTTTATTGATTTTTGCTATTGTTTTCTTTGTTTCTATTTCATTTATTTCTGCTCTGATCTTTATGATTTCTCGCCTACTAACTTTGGGGGTTTTTTGTTCTTCTTTCTCTACTTTCTTTAGGTGTAAGGTTAGAGTGTTTATTTGGGATTTTTCTTGTTTCTTGAGGTAGGATTGTATTGCTATAAACTTCCCTCTTAGAACTGCTTTTTATGCATCCCATAGGTTTTGTATCATTGTGCTTTCATTGTCATTGGTCTCTAGGTATTTTTTGATTTCCTCTTTGATTTCTTCAGGGATCTCTTGTTTATTTTGTAGCATATTTTTTAGCCTCCGTGTGTTTGTATGTTTTACAGTTTTTTTTTCCTGTAATTGATTTCTAATCTCATAATGTTGTGGTCAGAGAAGATGCTTGATACAGTTTCAATTGTTTTATATTTACCTGTGTTTGATTTGTGACCCAAATTGTGCTCTATCCTGTATAATGTTGTGTCCACTTGAGATGAAAGTGTAGTCTTCTGTTTTTGGATGCAATGTCTTATAGATATCTATTAAATCTAACTGGTTTATTGTGTCATTTAAAGCTGGTGTTTCCTTATTAATTTTCTGTCTGGATGATCTGTCCATTGGTGTAAGTGGGGTGTTAAAGTCCCGCACTATTACTATGTTACTCTCTATTTCCTCTGTCATAGTTGTTAGCATTTGCTGTATGTATTAAGCTGCTCCTACATTGGGTGCATATATATTTATAATTGCTATCTCCTCTTCTTTGATTGATCCCTTGATCATTATGTAGTGCCATTTCTTGCCTCCTGTAACATTTTTTATTTTAAAGTCTATTTTATCTGATATGAGTATCACTACTCCAGCTTCTTTTGATTTCCATTTGCATGGAATATCTTTTTCCATCTCCTCACTTTCAGTCTGTATAGGTCCCTAGCTCTGAAGTGGGTCTCTTGTAGACAACATATATATGGGTGATGTTTTTGCATCCATTCAGCCAGTCTGTGTCTTTTGGTTGGGGCATTTAGTCCATTTACATTCAAGGTAATTATCGATATGTATGTTCCTATGACTACTTTCTTAATTGTTTTGTTTTTGTTTTCGTAGGTCCTTTTCTTCTCTTATGTTTCCCATTTAGGGAAGTTCCTTTAACATTTGTTTTAGGGCTAGTTTTGTGGTGCTGAATTCTCTGAGTTTTTCTTGCATGTAAAGCTTTTGATTTATCCATAAAATCTTAATGAGATTCTTGCTGAGTAGAGCATTCTTGGTTGTAGGTTCTTCCCTTTCATCATTTTAAATATATCATGCGACTCCCTTCTGGCTTACAGAGTTTCTACTGAGAAATCATCTGTTAACCTTATGGGAGTTCCCTTGTATGTAATTTGTCATTTTTCCCTTGTTGCTTTTAATAATTTTTCTCTGTCTTTAATTTTTGTCAATTTGACTACTGTGTGTCTTGGCATGTTTCTCCTTGGGTTTATCCTGCCTGAGACTCTCTGTGCTTCCTGAACTTGGGTAACTATTTCCTTCCTCATGTTAGGGAAGTTTTCAACTATAATCTCCTCCAATATTTTCTTGGGTACTTTCTCTCTCTCTTCTCCTTCTGGGAACACTATAATACGAATGTTGGTGTGTGTAACATTGTCCCAGAAGTCTCTTAGGCTGTCTTCATTTCTTTTCATTCATTTTTCTTTACTCTTTTCTGCATCAGTGATTTTCACCATTCTGGCTTCCAACAGGTATTCACCCTTCTGCCTCAGTTAATCTGCTATTGGTTCCTTCCAGTGTATTTTCCATTTTGGTTACTGTATTGCTTATCTCTGTTTGTTTGTTCTTTAATTCTTCTAGGTCTTTGTTAAATTTGTACATCTTTACAATCTTTGCATCCAGTCTATTTTCAAAGTCCTGAATCATCTTCACTATCAGTATTTTGAATTCTTTTTCTGGAAGTTTGCCTGTCTCCACTTCATTTAGTTGTTTTTCTGCGGCTTTATCTTGTCCCTTCATCTGGTACAAACTCATCTGCATTTTCATTTTTTCTCTCTTTCCATGCCTGTGGTTTTCAGTTACACAGAATGAAATTCTGCTGATACTTCTTGATTCTGCTGTCTGCCCTCTTGTGGAGGATGATATCTAAGAGGGCTCTGGGTGCCTCCTGATGGGGGGGGACTTGTGGTGGGTAGGGCTGGGTGTTACTTTGTTTGGCGAAGCTCAGTAAAACTTTTATCCACTTGTCTGCTGATTGGTGGGGCTGCATTCCCAAGCTTTTTGTTGTTTGGCCTGAGGTGAACCAGCCCTGGAGCTTACAAGCTCTTTGGCAGGGCTAATGGTGGACTTCGGAGGGGTCATGCCAATGAGAACTTCCCAGAACCTCTGCTACCTGTGTCCTTGTCCCTGCAGTGAGCCACAGCTGCTGCCCACCTCTGCAGGTAACCCTCCCACATCCACAGGTAGGTCCGGTTCAGTCTCCTATGGGGTCACTTCTCCTTCCCCCAGGTCCTGATGTGCACACTACTTTTTGTGTGCCCTCCAAGAGTGGAGTCTCTGTTTACCCTGGTCGTGTGGAGGTCCTGCAATCAAATCCCTCTGGCTTTCAAAGTCTGATTCTCTGGGGATTCCTCTTCCCATTGCCAGACCCCCATGTTGGGAAGCCTGACGTAGGTCTCAGAAGCCCTCACTCCAGTGGGTGGACTTCTGTTGTATAACTGTTCTCCAGTTTGTGTGTCACCCACCCAGGGGTTATGGGATTTGATTTTGTCACTATTGCACCCCTCCTACCATCTTATTGTGGCTTCTCTTTTGTCTCTGGATGTGGATTTTTTTTGGTGTGTTCCAGTGTCTTTCTGTCAATGGTTGTTCAGCAGTTGTAATTCTGGTGCTCTTGTAAGAGGGTGTGAGTGTATGTCCTTCTACTCTGCCATTTTGAACTGTCCATCCCTTTTTTATTGAAGTATAGTTGATGGACAATAGTTTATAAGTTACAGGTTTATGATATAGTGATTCAAAATATTTAAGTTTATACTCCACTTAAAGTTATTATAGAATATTGGCTATATTTTCTTTTCTGTGTAATATATTCTTGTAGTTTATTTTATACCTAATATTTTTTTTTTCCTTTTAATCCCTACCTTTGTATTGCCCCTATCCCTTCCCTCTTCCTACTTTTAACCACTAGTATGTTCTCTAAATATGTGAGTCTGTTTCCTTTTTGTCATATTTACCAGTTTACAGTGTTTTTTAGATTCCACATATAAGTGATATCATACAGCATTTGTCTTTCACTGTGTATTTTAGTGAGCATAACACCCTCCAAGTCCATCCGTATTGCTGAAAATGACAAAATTTCATCCTTTTTATTGGCTGAGTAGTATTCAATTGTATATGTATATACCATTTCTTCTTTATCTATTCATCTGTTTATGGACACTTAGTTTGCTTCCATATCTTGGCAATTGTAAATAATGCTGCTATGAACATTAGGTTGCATGTATCTTTTCAAATTAGTATTTTTGTTTTATTCAGATATATACCCAGGAGTGAAATTGTTGGGTCTTATTTTATTTCTCTTTTTAGTTTTTTAGAAACGTCCTTATTTTCCACAGTGGCTACACCAATTTACAGTCCTGACAACAGTGTACAAGGGTTCCCTTTTCTTCACATCGTTGCCAACATGTGTTCTTTTTGATGATAGCCATTCTGACAGGTGTGAGATGGTATCTCACTGTAGTTTTGATTTGTCTTTCCGTGATGATTAGCACTATTGAGGATTTTTATATATGCCTTTTTGTCATCTGCATTTCTTCTTTGTAAAAATATCTATTCAGGTTTTCTGCCCACTTTTAAAATATTTATTTCTTGGCTGCATTGGGTCTTCGTTGCTTGGTGCAGGCATTCTCTAGTTGCGTGAGCGGGGCTACTCTTTGTTGCAGTGCACGGGCTTCTCATTGTGGAGGCTTCTCTTGTTGTGGAGCTCTTAGATGCATGGGCTTCAGTAGTTTTGGTACATGGGCTCAATAGTTGCTGCTTGTGGGCTCAGGAGTTGTGGCATGCGGGCTTAGTTGCTCTGCAGCATGTGGGATCTTCCTGGCCCAGGCCTTGAACCTATGTCTGCTGCATTGGCAGGCATATTCTTAACCACTGAGCCACCAGGGAATTCCCTTCTGTCCGCTTTTAATAGAGTTGTTTTCTTTGGTGTTGAGTTGTAAGAACTGTTTATATATCCTGAATATTAACCCCTTAACGTTTATATCATTTGCAAATACTCTCTACCATTCATTAGGTTGTCTTTTTATCTTGTTGGTGGTTTCCTTAGCTGTATCAAGTCTTTTAGTTTATTTATTTATTTATTTATTTATTTATTTTTTACAAATTTCTGCTCCTTTATTTTTTAAATTAGTGCAACACTGTCAAAAAGTAATGTTTAATCACTGATTGGGTTCAGTTGGTAGATTATATTTTCATATCTTTAATTAATAGCTATTATATATTTTGTGTCTTATAGTAATATTTTATTTATGAGTTACTTTCTATGTTCCTATGCCATTCCTAGTGAAAAGTGAAGGTGGATAAAAAAAACCTGGAAAGCTCAGTCTACAAAGAATGATTTTGTTTTAATTACAACATCAAGAAAGGAATTACCTTCATCCTGTAGCTAGTTTAACCCTATTAGTAAAATAAATATACCACATCTACAGAATGCTGCCAGTGCTCAAGAAAACAGTTGCATTATCAGTAGATTAGCAAATATTTTAAACTAAAGTATCCAAAACTGATATCAATAAACAAATTCCAATAAATAAATATCAACTGCCTTCTGAAGCATTCAGATTGTTGAAATTATACAAAATTAAAAGTTCAGACATTGTACTTATATATATATCCATTTACTTTTAATAGTGTTAAATGTATAATATATAATGCTGTTGACAGCTCTAAAGATATGGAGAGAAATAGTATAGGAATATATTATTCTTTACTGAATGGTTACAAAGTAATCCATTGATAGTGAGGAAAAACCAAGAAAGGTTAAATAAAAATGGCAGTACATTCAATCTTTCTCACATTAGTATCCTGTAGCAAGCACAGTTCTTGGGGTGTAAGATTTGATTTTCTGATTTGGCCATTAAATATTTACCTCTAATTATAGTCTTATGTGATACAAAAACTAATTTGCATCATTAATGGTGCAAGAAATGTGATGTTTATTCTCTTAAGATTGGTAACAAAGAGAAAAAATGTTGGAGATTTATTTTTTTTCTCATTTGAAAGCAAGTTAAAAAGATAAAACTTATTGAATTAACTACTCAGTAATTACATGTATCTGCCAACTAGAATATACAGGGTTGTTCTGTCTGAAATGCAACCCGGACTACAAAGTTTTCATTTCAGTCTCAGAGTCTCTGGGGGAAAATCAAAAGGTTTCTGTCTTTCAACAGTTTGGGTGAGATTATATTTTGAGATGTTGAGAGATGCCAAACTGCAAAAACAGTAAAGGAACTTCCCCAAAGAAATTTGTTTTTATCTACACAAGTCTTTCTGTTTGTTTGTTCCTTTATTCTCTTATTGAGTTACAAAAAAAAGTGGAAGAGGGTCTAAGAATATTTGCCATTCTTTCCAGTCAGAAAGAAACAAACTAGTGTCTGCAGTAATCGTTCACCAAGCCATGCCTTCTCCAAACTCCTCTTTACATATAATTTTACCTGCTTGATGATAGACAACCCAATATGAACTAATTGGAGAACCCAATTTTCATGTAAATAAAAGGGAGATTACTAGAGAACTCACTACTTTGATAGAATTAATCATTCCTCCTATCATTTTTTTATCTTAAAACTGTCCCTTAGCTCCTGTGAACAGAAAATTGTGGGAAGACATATTAGAGGTGAAAAGAGGCAATATGATTTGGACAGTGATGTCCCATATAAATCCTGTCAATGAGTGGTGAGGTGATTTTTGGTTTTGTTTCCTGAAATGTTAACTGTAGGACAGTATTCGCTACAGCTAATCTTGGGAAATAGGTGCTTTATATTTTCCCTTAATGAAACATAGAAAGAAGACAGAGGTGAGAGGTTAGTTTAAACATTAACCAAATTCTGGAAAATAGAAGTGAGGTAACAGAATAATGAAGTCCTCAAGGAGGCTTGGGATTTCAAGCCTTTGGATAGCCTAGTCATGAAAATTAGCAACCTTTATTCATTCACTTATCTTGACTCTAAAATGTTTATGAGGAAGTTTCCCTTTATTTTTGTTTTTATTTTTTAACTTTTGATTTCGAAATAATTTCATACTTACACAAAAAGTACAAAAGCTGAACTACAAAGAATTCTTGTATATTCCAAAAAAGTTAGCATATTACATAACCACATTACAATTATCAAAATCAAGAAATTAACATTGATAAAGCATTATCATCTACAGACTTTATTGAAATGTTTCCAAGTGTCCCACTAATTTCCTTTTCCTACTTCAGGATCTAATTTTAAATCATGTGATACACTAATTATCATGTCTCTTCAGTATTCTCTAATCTGGAATAGCTTCTCAGTATGTCTTCATCTTTCATGATCTTGACATGTTTGAAGAGCAAACCTATGGAATCCCACTCATTCTGCATTTGCCTAAAGTTTCCAAATAGTAAAAGTTAGCTTATGCACTTTTGCTAAAGGTAAAACAAGATAATGTTTATTATCTTCTTAGTGCATCACATTAGGATGTCCATGATTTTGGTATGTGTCATTATTGATGGTTAGCCTTCATTATTGAGTTAAGGTGATATCTGCCAAGTATCTAAAGTGTAAAGTTAATATTTTTACCTTTGTGATTAATAAGTATCTTTTTTTAAAATTTTATTTATTTATTTATTTATTTATTTATTTATTTATTTATTTATTTATTATTTTTGGGGGGTACACCAAGTTCAATCAACTGTTTTTATACACATATCACCATATTCCCTCTCTTCCTCAACTCCCCCCCTCAAGTCCCACCCATCCTCCCTGCGCCAGTCCTCGAAGGCATCTTCCATCCTCGATTTGAACTCCCTTTGTTATACAACTTCCCACTGACGATCTATTTTACAGTTGGTAGTATATATATGTCTGTGCTACTCTCTCGCTTCGTCTCAGCTTCCCCTACACCCCCCGCCCCCTCCCAAACCTCAAGTTCTCCTGTCCATTCTCTGTATCTGCATCCTTGTTCTTGTCACTGAGTTCATCAGTACCATTTCTAGATTCCGTATATGTGAGTTAGCATGCAATATTTGTCTGTCTCTTTCTGACTTACTTCACTCTGTATGACAGACTGTAATTCTATCCACCTCATTACATATAGCTCCATCTCATCCCTTTTAATAGCTGAATAATATTCCATTGTATATATATGTCACATCTTCTCTATCCATTCATTTGTTGATGGGCATTTCGGTTGCTTCCATGTCCTGGCTATTGTAAATAGTGCTGCAATAAACATTATGCTACAAGTTTCTTTTGGGATGATGGTTTTCTTTGGGTATATGCCCAGGAGTGGGATGACTGGATCATATGGTAGTTCTATTTGTAGTTTTTTAAGGAACCTCCAAATTGTTTTCCATAGTGGCTGTACCAACTTACATTCCCACCAACAGTGCAAGAGAGTTCCCTTTTCTCCACACCCTCTCCAACATTTGTTGTTTCCAGACTTTGTGATGATGGCCATTCTGATCGGTGTGAGGTGATACCTCATTGTGGCTTTGACTTGCATTTCTCTGATGATGAGTGATGTTGAGCATCTTTTCATGTGTTTGTTGGCCATCTGTATGTCTTCTTTGGAGAAATGTCTATTTAGGTCTTCTGCCCATTTGTGGATTGGGTTATTTGTTTTTTTGGTATTAAGCTTCATGAGCTGCTTGTATATTTTGGAGATTAATCCTTTGTCCATTGTTTCATAGGCAATTATTTTTTCCCATTCAGAGGGTTGCCTTTTAGTCTTGTTTATGGTTTCTTTTGCTATGCAAAAGCTTTTAAGTTTCATGAGGTCTCAAATGTTTATTCTTGATTTTATTTCCATGATTCTAGGAGGTGGGTCAAAAAGGATGTTGCTTTGATGGATGTCATAGAGTGTTCTGCCTATGTTTTCCTCTAGGAGTTTTATAGTGTCTGGCCTTACATGTAGGTCTTTAATCCATTTGGAGTTTATTTGTGTGTATGGTGTTAGGAAGTGTTCTAATTTCATTCTTTTACATGTTGCTATCCAGTTTTCCCAGCACCACTTGTTGAAGAGGCTGTCTTTTTTCCATTGTATACTCTTGTCTCCTTTGTCAAAGATAAGGTGCCCATATGTGTTTGGGCTTACTTCTGAGTTCTCTATTCTATTCAATTGATCTTCCTTTCTATTTTTGTGCAAGTACCATACTGTCTTGATCTCTATGGCTTTGTAGTATAGTTCGAAGTCAGGAAGCCTGATTCCACCAACTCCGTTTTTCCTTCTCAAGATTGCTTTGGCTATTTGGGGTCTTTTGCGTTACCATACAAATCGTAAGATTTCTTGCTCTAGTTCTGTGAAAAATGCCATTGGTAATTTGATGGGGATTGCATTGAATTTGTAAATTGCTTTGGGTAGTACAGTCATTTTCACTATGTTGATTCTTCTAATCCAGGAACATGGTATGTCCCTCCATCTGTTTTTGTCATCTTTGATTTCTTTCATCAATGTCTTAAAGTTTTCTGCATACAGATCTTTTGCCTCCTTAGGCAGGTTTATTCCTAGGTATTTTATTCTTTTTGTTGCAATGGTGAATGGGAGAGTTTCCTTAATTTCTCTTTCTGCTCTTCCATTGTTAGTGTATAGGAATGCAAGAGATTTCTGTGCATTGATTTTGTATCCTGCTACTTTACTAAACTCATCAATTAGTGCTAGCAGTTTTCTGGTAGAGTCTTTAGGGTTTTCTATATATAATATCATGTCATCTGCAAAGAGTGACAATTTTACTTTTTCTTTTCTAATTTGGATTCCTTTTATTTCATTTTCTTCTCTGATTTCTGTGGCTAAAACTTCCAAAACTATGTTGAATAATAATGGTGAAAGTGGACATCCTTGTCTTGTTCCTGTTCTTAGAGAGAATTCTTCCAGTTTTTCCGCATGGAGAACGATGTTGGCTTTTGGTTTTTCATATGTGGCTTTTATTATGTTGAGGTAATTTCCTTCTATGCCAATTTTCTGGAGAGCTTTTATCACAAATGGATGTTGAACTTTGTCAAAAGCTTTTTCTGCATCTATTGAGATGATCATATGGTTTTTATCCTTCCATTTGTTGATATGATGTATCACGTTGACTGATTTGCGCATATTGAAGAATCCTTGCATCCCAGGGATAAACCCCACTTGATCATGGTGTATGATTTATTTAATGTGTTGTTGGAGTCTGTTAGCTATTATTTTGTTGAGGAGTTTTGCATCGATATTCATCAGTGATATTGGTCTGTAGTTTTCTTTTTTTGTGACATCTTTGCCTGGTTTTGGTATCAGGGTGATGGTAACCTCGTAGAATAAGTTTGGTAGTGTTCCACCTTCTGCAATATTTTGGAAGAGTTTGAGAAGGATAGGTGTTAGCCCTTCTCGAAATGTTTGATAGAATTCGCCCGTGAACTCATCTGGTCCTGGGCTTTTGTGAGTTGGGAGATTTTGAATCACTGCCTCAATTTCCATACTTGTGGTTGGTCTGTTCATGGTTTCTATTTCTTCCTGGTTCAGTCTTGGAAGATTGTATTTTTCTAAGAATGTATCCATTTCTTCCAGGTTATCCAATTGATTGGCATATAGTTGCTTGTAGTAGTCTCTCATGATCTTTTTTATTTCTGTGGTGTCCGTTGTTACTTCTCCTTTTTCATTTCTATTTCTGTTGATTTGCGTCTTCTCCCTTTTTTTCTTGATGAGTCTGGCTAATGGTTTATCAATTTTGTTAATCTTCTCAAAGAACCAGCTTTTCGTTTTATTTATTTTTGCTATGGTTTCCTTCCTTTCTTTTTCATTTATTTCTGCTCTGATCTTTATGATTTCTTTCCTTCTGCTCACTTTGGGCTTTCTTTGTTCTTTTTTCTCTAGTTGTTGTAGGTGTAAGGTTAGGTTGTTTATTCGATCATTTTCTTGTTTCTTAAGGTAGGACTGTATTGCTATAATCTTCCCTCTTAGAACTGCTTTTGCTGCGTCCCTTAGGTTTTGGGTTGTTGTGTTTTCATTGTCGTTTGTTTCTAGATATTTTCTTTTATTTCCTCTTTGATTTCTTTAGTGATTTCTTGGTTGTTTAAGAGTGAATTGTGTAGCCTCCATGTGTTTGTATTTTTTGCAGTTTTTTTTCCTGTAATTGATATCTAGTCTCATGGCATTGTGGTCTGAGAAGATGCTTGATATGATTTCAATGTTCTTGAATTTGCTGATGTTTGATTTGTGATCCAAGATGTGATCTATCCTGGAAAATGTCCTGTGTGCACTTGAGAAGAAAGTGTATTCTGTCGTTTTTGGATGGAATGTCCTATAAATATCAATTAAGTTGAGATGGTATAATGTGTCATTTAAAGCTTGTGTGTCTTTATTTTCCGTTTGGATAATCTGTCCATTGATGTAAGTGAGGTGTTCAAGTATCCCACTATTATTGTGTTACTGTCGATGTCCCCTTTTATAACTGTTAGCTTTTGCCTTATGTATTGAGGTGCTCCTATATTGGGGGCATAGATATTTACCATTGTGATATGTTCCTCTTGAATGGATCCCTTGATCATTATGTAGTGTCCTCCCTTGTCTCTTTTAATAGACTTTACTTAAAAGTCGAATTTGTCTGATATGAGTATTGATACTCCAGCTTTCTTTTGACTTCCATTTTCAGGGAATATCTTTTTCCATCCCTTTCCTTTCAGTCTATATGTATCCCTTGGTCTGAAGTGGTTTTCTTGTAGGCAGCATATAGGGGGGTCTTGTTTTTGTATCCATTCAGCCAGTCTGTGTCTTTTGGTTGGAGCATTTAATCCATTTCCATTTAAAGTGATTTTTTTTTCCTTTTTTTTCTAATTGATCAGGTTTCTTTAAAATTTTATTTATTTATTTACTATTTTTTTGGGGGTACACCAAGTTCAACCAACTGTTTTTATACACATATCCCCATATTCTCTCTCTTCCTCAACTACCTCCCTCAAGTCCCACCCATCCTCCCTGCCCCAGTCCTCGAAGGCATCTTCCATCCTCGAGTTGAACTCCCTTTGTTATACAACTTCCCACTGACGATCTATTTTACAGTTGGTAGTATATATATGTCTGTGCTACTCTCTCGCTTCGTCTCAGCTTCCCCTTCACCCCCCGCCCCCTCCCAAACCTCAAGTTCTCCTGTCCATTCTCTGTATCTGCATCCTTGTTCTTGTCACTGAGTTCATCAGTACCGTTTCTAGATTCCGTATATGTGAGTTAGCATGCAAAATTTGTCTGTCTCTTTCTGACTTACTTCACTCTGTATGACAGACTGTAATTCTTTCCACCTCATTACATATAGCTCCATCTCATCCCTTTTAATAGCTGAGTAATATTCCATTGCATATAAATGCCACATCTTCTTTATCCATTCATTTGTTGATGGGCATTTTGGTTGCTTCCATATCCTGGCTATTGTAAATAGTGCTGCAATAAACATTATGGTACAAGTTTCCTTTGGAATTATGGTTTTCTTTGGGTATATGCCCAGGAGTGGGATGACTGGATCATATGGTAGTTCTATTTGTAGTTTTTTTAAGGAACCTCCAAATTGTTTTCCATAATGGCTGTACCAACTTACATTCCCACCAACAGTGCAAGAGAGTTCCCTTTTCTCCACACCCTCTCCAACATTTGTTGTTTCCAGACTTTGTGATGATGGCCATTCTGATCGGTGTGAGGTGATACCTCATTGTGGCTTTGACTTGCATTTCTCTGATGATGAGTGATGTTGAGCATCTTTTCATGTGTTTGTTGGCCATCTGTATGTCTTCTTTGGAGAAATGTCTATTTAGGTCTTCTGCCCATTTGTGGATTGGGTTATTTGCTTTTTTGGTATTAAGCTTCATGAGCTGCTTGTATATTTTGGAGATTAATCCTTTGTCTGTTGTTTCATAGGCAATTATTTTTCCCATTCTGAGAGTTGCCTTTTAGTCTTGTTTATGGTTTCTTTCGCTGTGCAAAAGCTTTTAAGTTTCATGAGGTCCCAATTGTTTATTCTTGATTTTATTTCCATGATTCTAGGAGGTGGGTCAAAAAGGATGTTGCTTTGATGGATGTCATAGAGTGTTCTGCCTATGTTTTCCTCTAGGAGTTTTATAGTGTCTGGCCTTACATGTAGGTCTTTAATCCATTTGGAGTTTATTTGTGTGTATGGTGTTAGGAAGTGTTCTAATTTCACTCTTTTACATGTTGCTGTCCAATTTTCCCAGCACCACTTGTTGAAGAGGCTGTCTTTTTTCCATTGTATACTCGTGCCTCCTTTGTCAAAGATAAGGTGCCCATATGTGTTTGGGCTTACTTCTGAGTTCTCTTTTCTATTCCATTGGTCTTCCTTTCTATTTTTTGCCAGTACCATGCTGTCTTGATCACTATGGCCTTGTAGTATAGTTTGAAGTCAGGAAGCCTAAAGTGATTATTGACATGTGTGTTCCAAATACCATTCTCTTCATTGTTTTGGGTTTGTATTTGTAGGTGTTTTCCATTTCTTTTGTTTCCTACTTAGAGAAGTTCCTTTATCACTTGTTGTAAGGCTGCTTTGGTGGTGCTGAATTCTCTTCACTTTTGCTTGTCTGGAAAGCTTTTGATTTCTCCCTCAAATCTGAATGAGATTCTTGCTGGGTAGAACATTCTTGGCTGTAGATTTCTCTCTTTCAGGACTTTCAGTATATCCTGCCATTCCCTTCTGGCCTGCAGAGTTTCTGTAGAGAAGTCAGCTCTTATCCTTATGGGTTTTCCCTCATATGTTATTTTTTGCTTTACTCTTGCTGCTTTTAATATTTTTTTTGTGTGTTTAATTGTTGTTATCTTGATTAATATGTGCCTTTGTGTATTTCTCCTTGGGTTTATTCTGTATGGGACTCTCTGTGCTTCTTGGACTTGGTGAATTATTTCCTTTCCCATGTTGGGGAACTTTTCCACTATAACCTCTTCAAATATTTCCTCATACCCTTTCTTGTTTTCTTCTTCTTCTTGGATGCCTATAATTCGAATATTGGTATGCTTAATGTTATCACTGAGGTCTCTGAGACTGTCTTCTATTCTTTTTATTCTTTTTTCTTTTTCCTGCTCTGTGGCATTTATTTCCCCCATTCTATCTTCCAACTCACTTATTCATTCTTCTGCCTCAGTCATTCTGTTGGTTATAGCATCTAGAGTATTTTTAATTTCAGTTATTTTGTTATCCATTGCTGTTTGTTTTTCTGAGTTCTTATGAACTGTTTCTTGTACTTTCTCTATTTTGTTATCGAGATTTTGTATCATTTTTACTATCATTACTCTAAATTCTTTTTCAGGCATTTTTCCTATTTCCTCCTCATTTATTTGGTCTTGTGGGTTTTTTCCCTGCTTCTTTGCCTGCATGGTGTTTCTTTGTTTCCTCATGGTTGTCCAAACTTTTGGGGTTGCTTGTCCTGGCGATAGAGGTGTTTATAGAAGACTGTCCAAGCCTCAGACTCATGTCCAAGTATTGGATTAAACAAATATTAAGTCTAGGCACCACATACATGTATAAAACACACAATTACTGAATCCATTAGACATAAGGCTCTAGAAAGACCTGACAGAACCCCAGTGTGCTATCAGATATTCAAAGAGAAACCCAACAGAACTTGACAACTGAAACAGAACAAATCAGAGACAAAAGCAAAAGCAAACAAACAAACAAATAACACCTTACACATACAAACATTAATCCAGGGAGATTTTGTAAGCTAGGATCAAATATAGAAAAGAGCCAGAGTACCACCAGAGAGAATGGAGATTCTCAGAATGTAATTAGACAACTGTACTAAGAACTAAGATAAAGACAAAAGCCTAATATTAAATACCAAGGTGGTGCGTCCTCTGGAGAATAGAGCAAGGAGTCTGAGCAGAGTGATAGTGTTGCTTATAAGTATGTTAAGATGAAATAAACTTAAAATGGCTGGAAGATAGGGGAACAGAAGAGCGTAATGTGGTTGGAAATATGCAAATAAAAAGAAAGGAATAGAAATGTATAAAAGATAGGGATGAAAGGAAAGTATGAGAGATATATTTTCCGTACTACCAAAAACTTAGCTAGATATAGAAGTATATAAAAAGGCAAAAAAAAAAAAAAGAATAAAAAATATCATTAAAAAAATGTTATAAAACTTGTAGATCTCTTAGGACTAAGATTGTATTTAATAAAGAAAAAACAAAGAGAGAGAAAAAGAAAAAAAAATCCAGAACTGATCCCAGAATGGACCAGTTCAATAGGAATTGATACTAATATTTCTGTTTCCTTAGCGTCTCAGCTGTAAGTGTCCTTCTACTCGCCTTGGGTTTTTTTGCATTATTCTGTGACCAGCAGAGGTTCCTTTATTGTTCGACTGTAAGCATTGGTGTGTGGGGATGGAGAGGATACAATAGTCGCTCCTTCCCCTGGGAGTGAGTGAGCAGTAGTGCACTGTTGTTTCAGTCGGGCTTGGAGGTGCCTGTTGCAGAGGGATGCTGGTGGCTCAGATGTAAACAGAAAGTGTTAGAGTTGGGCCTCTCTTGGGTTTGTTGTTGTTATTGTTGTTGTTGTTGTTGTTTTTTCTTGGCAGCCTCCCTCCTGCCAGCGTTCCAAGGGGTTTTAATCTAGCCCTGCCCGAGTGCCTGAGGGTACTTGTTATCCATCTGTGCCTTAGGTGGCCCACTGGCGTCTCTCCACTGCCTGTTTCAGAGGCGCAGAAAGAGAGAAAGAGGCTATGTGCTCAGCTCCTCCCCCCCCACCCATGAGCCTGCAGCCTCAAGCCGCCATCATGCCCGGGCAGCTCTCAGGGGCAGGCACTCCTCACCGTGGACCTCTTCCCTCCTGTCCTCTTGGTCCATCACCTTACTGGCAACAATGTTTTCCACCCTGAACCAGCTCTCCGGTTCCCACGCTCCTGCTCCCAGACCCTCTGTTCAGCTGTGGATCGACGTCCCGGTCCAGGAACACTAAGCTGCACTGTGGATCCTCCATATGTTTCTCACTCCCTCCCATCTGCCACAGCTCCGCCGTTTCACCCTCTTTGAGCTGTTGTAGATGCCTCCCTACTGGTCATGTTGGGCTCCTTGCGGTCCTTTCTGGTGTCTGAGGCCATCTGCTGGTGTTCAGCTGGTTCTCTGTGGGAATTATTGCATCCTTCAGCGTATTCCCAATGCATCTGTGGAGAGGGATGCATTCCACGTCCCTCTACTTCGCCGCCATCTCTTTCCTCCTCCCAAGAGTGATTCAATAAGTATCTTTTAAAGAGATACTTTGAGGCCATGCAAATAACCTGTTTCTCATAGTACTTTTACTCACTAATTTTATCATCCATTATTAGCTAGCAAATGAAACAATTACTATAGTGTTTACCAATGCTAAATTTCTATTTTCATAAGTTTTTACATTTATTTTTAATTACATTTCCCTTATTAATGTATTTATTCAATTGTTTATTTTTTTTTGTATGGATTCATTTATTCTTAATTTACTCTGTAGATTGTAGTCCATTACCATCATTATATATTTTTGTTAAGTTTTCCTTTTGGTGGTTGGGAGCTGCTTCAAACTGGATCCTGTACACAGGTCTTAATTTTAGTCATCATATTTTTAGAAAACAAAAAGATGTTTTATTAAACAATATATACATGCTGGAACCTAGTTTTATTTGGGCTATTTTTAGGTGCCACAAATGAGGAGATGTGATAATCTTAACTGTGAACAAAGAAATTAGGTTTCTAATCTCAGTTTAGCCAAGAAACATTTGTCAGTAAGTTATTTCTTGTAATAACTCATCTTCATCTCAGTGACTTTTAATCAGTAAAAAGAGCATAGGGGACTTTTAACAGTAAGGGATATTTTGAATCTAAATATCTTTGACTCTTATCTGATAGAAAAAGGTGCTAGTAGTGTGTACACAGATTTTTTTTTTCAATAACTTGATGGGGATGGAAGGCACTTAAAAAGAGTGAGAAAAGATATTCTTGGTGATTACTAAGGGAAACAAAGTTGACCCAGAAGTGCACAAGCAAAGCAAGAAGACTTACAAAAGAAGAGTTTTTATTTACCTTTAAAGAAGTGATCGTGTTCTTGGCCTTCTTTGGCATGTACATTTCTGTAAATGTTACATCACTTCAAAAAGACAGCATTGTTCATCTCAAGAAATGGCTGTAACACTACAAATATAACAACTATTTCTTCACATGCAGAATCAAAGGAAAAGCAACTCTTGGATTCAGGGGAAAAGTATTGAGGAATTGTGAAAGTGAGAAAAAACTGAACACTTCTCTACAGGCAAATAAGATTTAAGACCGGCAGATATAAAGTGAATAGGATTTAAGATTGACAGATATAAAAATCTCCTGTAAGTAACACTTTGCCTGATTTTTTCTGGTAGAATAAATTTTACTTACAAACCGTTGTTATATGCACTTCAATATTTTTCACTCTTAATGTATATATTTCTAACTTACACACAAAGCACATTTTCAGAAAAAGTTGAAAATGTTAAACATGCAAAGAATATCCATGAAATATGTGGTATCTTGTGAGAAAAACATCATATTACTTAAAGAATTATGTTTTTATTCCAACCAATATAGTATTGTTCTAATTTATGATTTCTCAGCTTTACTTACAGCAAAAACATTCTTTCAAAATATATTTTCTTCGCTATTGGATTCAGAACAACTCCTTTTAAAATTATGGCCAAACACAACAGATTGTTGTTTAATTATTAAAATTATTTATACTCAAGCAAATAATTCTTCATTGGTTTAGAGTAAACACACACAGTATTTGTAGATTTACTTTTTTATCCATCTTAATGGCAATATACACATCAATTGTTTACATAAAAAGATACTGTACAGTGTCCTCCTTATATTACAATGGATGTAACCTATAAGACAGTCACCCATTAGTATATGTCAGTTAATTTCATGAAACTAAAATGCTTAATTGAATGTGAGTTTTTTTAATGCAATGCTGATTTTTGTTAGAGTATAGGGTAACAGAATCATTAATCAGCTTCTTACAGGACATAAAATTAATTTTTCTATCGAGGCAGATGTGTCTTTCATGTGCAATCAGATCCTCATTAACAGTATATGGGAAATTTGAAATCATACTTATGCTTATGTGTAAACTCTCACAAAGTGGACTGACCTAGTTTAGCTTTAAGTTATTTAGAGGGCTATATAATCCACCCTGAATTTCAAATGGAACCTAAAGTTCTCAATTCTCAAAGCTTTCAAGAAGTTTAATTTACCATAAAAAGCACTGTTTCCACTAACTGGTTTCATTTTTAGGTGCCAGTTATGAGACTTACGGGAGCAGAAAGTATACATTTGCCAGGGCTCAGGACAATGGAAGCTTGGATTTTAATTTATTCTCTGTCTAAAGTGATAATGAATAAGTCCATGGCAACTTTGCCCAAATGGAAGGAGGGTCTACAGCATAGTAACAAACCTATCAGCAGTACATGAAAGCATCAATCTTCATGAAGTTCCAAAAGCAGGAACTCTTCATATTATACCAAGCTCATCACACATTTCCAGCCTAGTAAACAGCATCTAGAGCAGAGGGAAGAGAATAAAGGGGAGGGATTTGTATTTAACTCAGGCAACTCAAAATAAATGGATAGAAAAAGAGAGAGCAATGGCAAGCTATGTATTGTCAGCAATAATGAAAATAACAAATGAACAAGTATAGTCACCATTATACACATTTTACACTATACACTTCCCTTGTGAACCAACATTCCTGTGGATTAGAGCAGCTGCCCATTTTCCAATTAGGGTGACTGAGGCATGGGTAAATTTCAACCATTTGCGCAAATATTTTTCATGGGGACAGAGAAATAGGATTGTGCTTCATAGATGGAAATTCCCAGGAAAATTCTGAGAGGGTGGGGAAAGGAGATGTGGAGACTAGAATTACAAAATTTCTACCAGCTGTTCAGTAAGAGTAGTAAGAAACTGGAGTTTTCAGATCTACATTTACCAATCTTTAGTCCTTTGATCCTACTCTGCTCCCTTGAAAATTTGAAAGAATTTTAGGACCTAAAGATGAGGACCAGAGTAGATTATTTTCAGAATAAAAATGTTTTAGGCAGTCCAAATCCTACTTACCATTCAGAACCAGTTCCAATTCCTTCTCTCCCAAAAAAGACTTTTTCCAGGGCACTGTAACCCAAATGCATATGCCCTCCTCTGAACTTCTCTGGAGCCTATTTCCTTTATTACTTATTGTGATACAAGTGATTAATCATATTGCTTTATAGCAATTCACATTTTCCTAGATTTCTGTTCTTTTCTATTATTTTAGCTTTTCACATGTTTACATATTTTATAGCTCTAGATGATAAGTTCCTTGACATATAGACATTCTTATGATTCTTAGCATCCCTCCTGATATTTCCCAAACAGTTTTCATATACAGAAGCTCTTAGTATAACTGTGTTAACTAATTGGAGATAAACAGGAATTAAGAAAAATGGAAACCACCATGGAGAGAAACTCCACTGGGAATTCTAAAGAAATTGAACCAGACCAGGAAACTGAAAGCACAAAACATAGAGATATGGCCTTTTGGGTTTTGATTACTTTCTTACATATATTCTCATTTCTAGTAGGTAATAGTATCACATCCAATTTTTAATTATTTATTTTTCTTTTGTTTTTTATTGGAATTTAGTAGCTTTACACAGTTGTGCCAGTTTCTGCTGTACAACAAAGTGAATCATATGTATGTGTACATATATCCCCATATTTCCTCCCTCTTGAGCCTCCCTCCCACCTTCCCTATCCCACCCCTCTAGGTCATCACCAATCATCGAGTTGATCTCCCTATGTTATGCAGTTCATTCCCACTAGCTATCTGTTTTACATTTGGTAGTGTATATATGTCAATGCTACTCTCTCACTTCATCCCAGCTTCCCTGTAGCCCCCCACCCTGTGTCCTCAAATCTGTTCTCTACATCTGCATCTTTATTCTTCCTCTGCCACTGGGTTCATCAGTACTATTCTTTTTAGATTCCATATATATGTGTTAGCATACGGTATTTGTTTTTCTCTTTCTGACTTACTTCACCCTGTATAACAGACTCTAAAAGTTAGTTTCCTTTGGAGATAACCTTGAGGCAAGTTGGACACTCTATTAATTGATTATACCCTTATTTTAATCATCCTAATGCTTTTCTTTTCCCCAAATCATATCAATGTCTTAAATATTTATTCTTTGCAATATAAATGAACTGTCATTTCCTAAATGCATTATTACCTGTGTGTGGAGACTGGGGTTATTATTTGGAGAACCCTTAATTTTTTAGGTAAAGAAAATTCTCTAGTCAAAAGCAAAATTTATTTTCCATTTTTAAATAAATTTCTCTTTTCCACAGACAGCTTCATTTGTTATACCAGGAATATTAAAGACAGAACACAATCCAATGGATTTCAGTGTTCAATAAAAACATTGAACTGGATTTTAATATTATCCAGTACTTTTAAACCCTCATTATGTACCAAGTTTGTGTATACTAAATATGTTTCATGTAAAATTATTTTCATTCTCATAATATCACTGTGAAGATAATTACTGTTATTAATCTCATTTTATAGATTAAAAACTGAGCAGCAGATCATACAGCTAGAAAATCCTAGAGCTAAGATTTAAATTTCAGTCTGTCTAACCAGAGATATGAAACACTTAGCTATGTTATCATTCTAGAAAGACCAAACAAAGATCATGGCCATATGTCAGAATATAGCTACCCATGGCCCAATTGAATGAATGGTTTCAGACAAGAGAGCAGCAAAGACATGAAGCTAGAACAACTACTAATGGAACACATGGATGTTGAGGAATTGGGACAGAGGAGACAGACTCAGTTATAGGTGTCAAGAAAATCTAGTCTAGAAACAGAATGCACACACAAAAGATATGGTCACAGACAGCAGGAAGTTCAGGCAAAATAACATTACTTATCTTAGGCTTTCTGTGAGGTATATAATGTAATACTTTGATAGTACATAGGCTAGACGTTAGAACATAGTTAGCACTCAATAAATTTTTATTAGTAGTATTATTTAAATCCAACTAATACAGCTAGCAGAGCAAAGAAGGGAATCCAATTGGTTGTGAACTCTAAAGCCCAGATAATGAACTCAAGAAAATTCTGTCAGTAGCTAACAAGGTCTCAACTAGTATTCATCTGGGATCCAGGGACAAGAACTCTAGACTTTCAAAGAAGTGAATCAGGATTCCAACTCTCAAAGGGTAGGGGAGATGGGGTTGGAGGAGCAGGGGGCAAAAGGGAAGCTGGGACAAAGTGAGAGAGTAGCATAGACATATATACACTACCAAATGTAAAATAGATAGCTAGTGTGAAGTTGCTGTATAACAAAGAGAGATCAACTCAATGATGGGTGATGCCTCAGAGGGCCAGGGCAGTGACGGTGTGAGGGAGTCATGGGAGGGCAGGGATATGGGGATATATGTATAAATACAGTTGATTCACTTTGGTGTACCTCAAAAGCTTGTACAAGAGTGTAAAACAACTATATTCCAATAAAGAGCTTAAAAATATAAAAGGATAGGGGCATTAAAGCAAGGGTTCACACATAGGAAATGTAGACAAGAGTCCAGTTAACAAAACCGAAGCCCTAGGATTGGGATCAGATAAATAGCAAATGATACATGATGAAGCTTTATATTTCCCTCCTGTCTCCACCCATGATTGCAGTTAGGGATTGGGGTAGGTATGAGTCCATGGGCCAAGGGATTCCCGCTATTAGGAGCAGGGATATGCAAAGGCTAGGAATCAGCCTAACAGCAATAACTTATGGAAATTTTTCTCTCCAGTTGGCTTTTTTTGGCTTAATTAGTCCCTATGATCTACCATAATTTAAACTGAAAGGTAAACCTTCTACATGCTAGAGTGAGTTGACAGAACTACAGTTACTGCTCAAGACTACAAAGTGAACACTGTCAGTTACAGGGAAGCTCAGAGAAGAACCTGAGAAGGCAGTCCAATCAGTAGACCAGAAAACTAGCCAAATATAATGTGTTGGGAGGTCAGGCTGAAGCAGACCTAGGAAGCCAGTCCAATTAAAAGCTAAGAATGTAATCCAAGCTTGGAGAGTTTTAGGAGACCAGTTCAAACAGGTACTGGAAGATCTGAACCCATACCAGGGGTTAATCATATGGACATGGAATTTCTAGAGTCAGAGTTCATCAAGTAGATCTCAAGTTAGCCAAGAAAGCAGACTGACAATAAATTTTACTGATCAAACAAAAACTGAATTCAGAAAGTCAATTTTACCCTTTGAAGTGATGGACATAGAAAACACTATTATAAAAATAAAGATCTTGTATCTGACAGATTAAATGATTTTTTTCCAAAGAGCAATGAGAGTTTTCTTAAATTTATAAAGACAGAATCAGCCTTCTTTTCTTTGAGGAGAGAAGCTATCTGATTTAAAAAACAAATGGTGAGAAAGAGAAATGGAATAAAGGATCTTTAGTTCTAATAATTTATTTTTTGCTATAATGCTATGACTTTGTGCAAATCATTTAACCTCTGCTTCCCCACTATGGAATAAGAATAATAAAACCTGAACACTAGCTTCTGTTGAAGGATATTATTTAAAATGAAAGAATCTAATATAAGTATCTGATTTTTAAAAGTCTAACCATAAATGATATAAAACATCAGAATGTTGATAATTTTTCAAGTTGTGTGATGCTTACATGAGGAAAGGGTCATTATATCTCTTCTATTTTACAACTGTTTATGTTACAAATTTAAACACAAAAGTTCAATTCTCATAGAAAAAATGAAGGATCATTTCTCCAGTGGCAAAAGATGAAATGAAGTTATGGATATTCTGGAAGAAATAAGTCAGGGACAATAGCCAACCATTCAAAGAACATCCAATTCCAGCTTTCTCAGGTATGACTGAGGTGCAAATCAAAAATTAGGGGGAAAATGAGGATGAGCTATGAGCATCCTTCCATAATTGGATAAGCATAACAGTTTTGTCTTAGGCTCAATAGGGAGAGTTCAACTCAGTAACTCTCAACTACAAACCTGTGATTCCAGAACAACATGCAGCTCTCTAGAGACATATGCAGCCCTTGAAGAAAGACAAAAAAATTGGATTTTATTATAATTTTTATTGATACTTTGAATGAGTAACACCATGTCCTTTGAAAATCCCAAAGCACTATTATAAAGTGGAGTGAAATATTTTAAATGCAGATAAACAAATAATGTAGATGTGTTTCATTTCTTCTCAGTATACAGTAATGATTTTCACCTTAAGAAACTCATTGTGTTCAGTTTGGGATTTAGATATACATCAATGGAAGGCCTATGGCTCAGACTGACATTGTGTATACTTTAATAAGGTACTGAAAGTTCTACTGGGAAAAAAAAAATTATCACAAGGAAAGATATAGATAAGATATAAAATTTTGACCAAAGGTAATGAACCAGCATAGGAAGAGAGAGATTATTTTATATGTAGCAGGAGACTCGTTCAGATTTTCCTCCAGTTAGTCTGAGTATTAAGATGAGTAGTATCTCTGAAGTGTTATTCCTCACCCACCACCTCCACTTCCTTTGTCTTCATATCGCTTCCTCAAGGAAGAATTTTCTGACCTCATTTCTAATGGTATCATTCTCATAGTACCAGTCTTCTCCATCGTCTTTGTCATACTTGTAATATGGAATTTATTTGTGTATTTCTTTTATTAATGTCTATCTCCCCCACTAGTATGTTGCTCCATGAGGGAAGAAACTAATGTTATTTTCAGTTTAATACTGTATCTCCAGTGTCTAATGTAGTACCTGGTACTTATCAACATTCATTTAATTAATAAATATACCAATAAATTATAGAAGGTAAAATTTAAAGAAATAATTTCATTAAAATCTCTGCAGGTCATTAGAAACTGCAAGGCAATGGCTATGTATTCACTAGCAGGGGTACTAGCAACTTCATTGGCAACATAACCTAGTAAAGACATTCAGCATCTTTGATTTCCAGATATCAGCAGACTTAATAAAACCTGGGAAATTAACATCGTGGATGGAGACATTGGTGCCTTAGGCACTAAACATCATGAACATGAAGTAAAGCAAAAGAGGATAAAATTTGAATTCTACGTGGGAATCAAGTGAACTAAGTTCATGGCTACCTGCATGTCATTCTTCATTTTGTCCATAAGTAGTTGGGAAACAACATTACAAGTTGAGTTTGGGCTCCTGAAATTGTAGGTAGAGCCATATTCAGAGAAATACAGCTTTATTATCTTTATTAAGGCCCTATGTTTTGCCTCTCAACTGGTGGTGTTTTGGAAGCTTGAGTTACACGTATAAGAAACATAACTAGCTATTAAAATGATCAACAGAAATTTGACTGCATTCCTTTAAAAACAATACTCATGAATTTAGTTAATTCTTTGACCATATTGTCTTTCTTTACTAAATATTCTGTCTTTACTGATAGAACAGAACAAATGAGACATATTGGTAAGTACTGTGAGCCATAAATATACATGGTGTATATGACAGAGTTTACTAGGTATTACTAGGATTAATTTGGTCCTTGATGTCTGTATGTAGCTCTGGATGGCACATATTTTCTCTGGGCACTATATTAAGTTTTCTGTATTACACACTCTTATTTTCAACTAAGAAGCCTAAATCTCATGTTTAAGTCTTATATCCAAGGATTTTGAAGTAAGGAAATAAAGCTTTTGTGCTTTTTATCACAATAAATTACACTGATACCAGCAGACTAAATATAAGAAGTACAGAATAACAAATAGGGGGAACCTAAATTCAAAAGTGTTACAGGATCAGAAAATGGGCAGAAGACCTAAACAGACATTTCTCCAAAGAAGACATACAGATGGACAACAGGCACATGTAAAGATGCTCAACATAGTTAATGATTAGAGAAATGCAAATCAAACCCCAATGAGATATCACCTCATACAAGTCAGAATGGCTATCATAAAAAAGTCTACAAATAATAAATGCTGGATAGGGTGTGACGAAAATGGTGTGGAGAAAAGGGAACCCACATTGTTGGTGTGACTGTAAATTGGTGCAGCCACTATGGAAAACAGTATGGAGTTTCCTTAAAAAAACTAAAAATAGAGCTCCCATATGATCCATCAATCCCACACTTGGGCATATATTCAGAAAAGATGAAAATTTTAATTTTAAAAGATACATGCACCCCTATGTTCATAGCAGCACTACTTACAATAGCCAAGAAATGGAAGCAACTCAAGTGCTCATTAACAGACAATTGGCTTAAGAAGTTAGGGTATATATATATAGTGGAATATTATTCAGCCATATGAAAGAATATAATATTGCCATTTGCATCAATATGCATGGACCTAGAGAACATTATACTAAGTGAAGGAAGTCAGAGAAATACAAATATTATGTGATATCTCTCATATGTGGAATCTAAGACATAATACAAATTAATCTATATACAAAACAGAAACAGACTCACAGACATAGGAAAAAAACCAACACTTATGGTTACCAAAGGGGAAAAGAAGAAGGGAGGGTTTAATTAGGAGTATGGGATTAACAGATACACACCACTATACATAAAATAGATAAGCAACAAGGATTTACTGTATAGTACAAGGAACTATATTCAATATCTTATAATAACTTATAATGGGAAATAATCTGATATATAATACATTATAAATATCTATATCTATGTCTATTTATATATATGAATCACTTTGCTGTACACCTGAAACTAACACAATATTATAAATCAACTATACTACATTTTAAAAAATGTTATTGGAAAATGCTCTAATTAATTTTTATTCAGTGATTGTGACTCTAAACAGAACTGACTTGTCTTCATTTCTTTTTCCACAAACTGTTTGAGTTGAAAGTTTTGAAAAATGGAGTGTCTTTTCTCCTTCAGTGACTTTGTGCTTACTTTTCAAGAAAGCTTAGCTGCTTTCAAAGGGGCCAGGAAAAATTTGTAAACTACTTTCTGGGTGACTCAATGTCTTACATGTTTTTAGGGTGAAATTTTTAATTTCTGCTAAATATTTAGCCATCAACAATTTGAGACAGAAATTTACAATAAAATTTATATCTAAATTTAGTGGAGTGATTATCTTATCCTGAATATTAAATTGAATAATTTTCCCTTTTATAAATGTAAGATTCAACTTTACAAATTTTTCTATCTTTGCCTCCAAATTAATAGATATTGACTAGGAAGTTTCTGTGGGAAACCCTAAATAATTTCTTTCATATAGCAAATGAAACAACAGCTATCATTCCATTCTAGATTTAGAAAATAAGAGATTAATAAGTAACATTTGTACTTTAAGAATGTTGAAAGGAATTTCAAGGTCTTCACTACACTGGAGGTGCTTAATGAGTAAAAACTTCCAAAAAGTGTGTTTCATTATTTCAAAATAAGAAGAAAAAGTGTATGGTGATGCCTTGGTGTAAGATGTATCCATTTGAACTCATAATTTCTAAAGCCTGTACAGAGAGATGTATATAGATATAAACATATATATGTGTATTAATATACGTTAGTATGCACATTCATATTTCCTAGCTCTGTCCATTGAGAGGGCCTGGAAGCGATGACACTCAAAGTAGCAATGAGCACATCAAGCACCCAAATATTGCTTTCCAAACAGCGTTCCTCAATAAAAGAAACCAAGGCTCCTTGATGATGTGGTTTATTTCAGGACTGAGGGAAAGGAAAATACAAGATGAGCCTGGAGCATCTTGTGGTGTCATAAAGTGAGTAAATGCTCATCAAGTATAATAATAACAACAAAGATGAACAGACATGTTAAAAAGACAGAGATGCTGATCTGAAAAAGCTCCCAATGACCAAAGCTGGAACATTTTGAAAAACAAAATAAACAATTATAATAATAGATTATAACCCCAAGAAAAAATATTTATTATGTTCATACTGATATAAATAAATGATTAGATAAATAACGAAATGAGGGAAACATACAACCTTTTTCTACAGAAGTACTTCAATTTATAAATGTAGAAAGAATGAGAAACATAAAATCACCATCACATATCTTAGTAGGAAATATTGCCAATAAATATTAAAGTTAGTGAGAAAACACTTAAATAAAAACAAGATATTACTATAACCTTAAAATATTTCTCCAAACATATTTACTAATTACAAAAGGGGAAATACACACTTTACAGGGGAGAATCCTGGCAGACATAATCTCACTTATGTGACTAAAGCTAATGCCACAACTAATAAGACATATTAATGTCATATACCTATTGATATGATGCACTGAGAAGGGTAAAATATCATTTTGTGGGATTCTTGCCTAAAATATATAATCTTAGTCTAGTCATAAGAAAACATTACAAACACCCATTTATGATAAAAACTCCCCAGAAAGTGGGCATAGAGGGAACCTAATACAACATAATAAAGGCCATATATGAGAAACCCACAGCAAACATCATTCTCAGTGGTGAGAAACTGAAAACATTCCTGCTAACAGGAACAAGACAAGGATGTCCACTCTTGCCACTACTATTCAACATAGTTTTGAAGTCCTTGCCATAGCAATCAGAGAAGAAAAAGAAATAAAAGCAATCATCAGAAAATCTACAAACAGTAAATGCTAGAGAGGGTGTGGAGAGAAGGGAACCCTCTTGCACTGTTGGTAGGAATGTAAATTGATACAGCCACTATGAAGAATAGTATGGAGGTTCCTTGAAAAACTAAAAATAGAGTTACCATATTACCCAGCAATCCCACTACTGGGCACATACCCAGCAAAAGTCATAATTCAAAAAGACACATACACCCCAATGTTCATTGCAGCACTATTTACTGTATCCAGGTCATGGAAACAACCTAAATGCCCATCAACAGGTGAATGTATAAAGAAGATGTGGTACATATATACAATGGAATATTACTCAGCCATAAAAAGGAATGGAATCAAAACATTTGTAGAGATATGGATGGACCTAGACACTGTCATACATAGTGAAGTAAGTCAGAAAGGAAAAACAAATATCATATATTAACACATATGCAAGTCTAGAGAAATGGTACAGATCAACCAGCTTGCAAGGCAGAAATAGAGTCACAGATGAAGAGAACAAACATATGGACACCAAAAGGAAAAGTGGGGGGTGTGTGGGGGCGATGAACTGGGAGATTGGGATTGCTGTATATACATTACTAATAAGAAAAAAATATCAAATTGTACACTTTAAATATATGCAATTTACTGTATGTCAATTATATCTCAATAAAATTTCTGAAAAAAAAAAAAAGAAAAAGAAAACATTACCCAATCCCAGATTAAGGAGTATTCTACAAAATATGTGATCGGTATTTCCAGTGATCATCAAGGTTATAAAAAATAAGGAAAGAATGACAAATTATCACAGACCAGAGAAAACTAAGGTGACGTGATAAGTAAGTACAGTATGGAAAGAATCCTGGAACAGATAAATTATAGAAACGGAAAAACTGGAAAATCCTAATAAAGTCTGTAATTTAGTTAATGGTGTTGTACTAATGTTAATTTCTTAGATTTGATGGTTGTAGAAGGGTTATGTAAGATGTCATCATTAGGAGAAGCTGAGTGAACAATATGCAGCAACTCTCTGTAAGCCTAACATTATTTAAATTATTTTTTGAAATGTGAACTAGATTTCACTAATTTTTTTCATACGAATAGAATTTTCTCAAGTATTGAAGACTTTGTTGTGTTACATTCCTAAAGATAATTTTAAAAAAACACAAAGTACATTTTTTGAAAGTCAAAATAAGTTCTCCCCTTTCAACACATTTTTTCAGAAGTATTGCAAAAAGATTTTTTGTTAAAATAAGAAGAAAACCTGTTCAAGGCCTTCAAAAAATCTAAACTGCTATACAAATGGAAAGAATTAGTATTCTTTCACATACCTTCTCTCTAATGAGAAATATAAATATGTCTACCAGCACCACTATATGCCAAATGACAAAATAAGCATAGGCTGATTTGTGGTATATTGCATGCTGTGTCATTTTTGCTGCTGGCTTCTGTGATTGAAGGCAGATGTTATATGTCCTTAAGTTAACCATGAAGGATTCACTGCCATGAACAATGGGGGAGGTTCAGACATATGCTATGTTAATTACCCTTTACAGTCTTTCTTGTAAACCAACCTGACGGCATCAGTTAAGAAATCACACCAAAGAAACATTATTTGGGCCTGAGCAATTCCCTAACATCTGGGAAGTCCTGTCTGAAAGCAAACAGTCCAAATTCTTACTGATTCATTGATTTGATTATTGTCTAGCAGTCACATTGGCTCCAGACAGCTGAAGATTTGCAAGCAGAGTATACTGACTATATGTTTTGGGTATATGACCATCAATATTAAGATTCCTTTTGTGCAAAAATTTTCCTCCACCCTGGATCTATTGCCTGAACTTCCCACCATCACTGGATGATTACTTATTGACCTACTAGTCATGGAATTTTATTTGTTAATGCTCTCTATGATATATATATATACGTATACACAAAACATATATATATGCACACACATGCATATAAACACATATGCCTTTACAACAGTAATACATAAGGAAATATTTTTAGTTTATATAAAGTATATAAAGCCTATATAAAAATAGAGAATTTATAAATGTCCCAATGCATATATTTGAATAATTGAAATTCACAAAAACCTGGTATTATTATCTAGGTTTTACAGATAATGAAGCAAAAGATTAGGGAGGTAAGGTGAATTGCTTAAAGCCACACTGTGTGAAACTGAACTAGGACTAATGTTCAGATATTTAGATGACAAGCTTATTATGAGAAAATATTTTCAGAGCTCTTAACCCTGTACTTTTCCATCTCCAAGTGAACTCAATTCCTCAAGCAGAGCATATGAAGAATGACCAACCTAGAAAGGTAATTTATCTGAACCAGTGTTACATAGTTACCAAGTTTAATGTCCAGGACTACTTCTTTCCTGCCCTCCTCACTGCCAAAGATATTCTTCACAAATGACAGGACAAAGGGAAAAAGAAGACTAGGCAAGAAGCTCCTGATTTTGCTATTTTTCTTGTTCAAGCTAAAGATCAAAATGCTTTTCTCACAATGCATTTCCTCAACAGAGTGGTCATTTGTATTTGTACTATAATTCAAAAAATAACGAGTTATATTGACTTCTGGGGAATTGACTGAGCATCCTAAATGTGATCTAAATTTAGATTCAAACAAGTAATGTACTCTAGAACTCAAAGAATGGTCCAATAAACAAGGTTCTATAGAAAAATCCTTTGGCACATTGGAAATAGTTTATATACATTTAAATAGCATGTTAGTTCTCAGTAATATAGTTACTTTGTCATTAAACAAGTTTGCAATTGCAAATGCCCAACTAAACCTAAAATGATACTTTTTCCCAGGTAGCTTTGCTCCTGTCCAAATCAGATTTGCTCTGATTTTACTTTTGAACATACTCAAAGACAGGTTAATTGAATAATAACAACTACCATTTATTAAATGGGGAGTTGGGGGAGGGAGGGAATAAGGGATATGTATATAAAAACAGATGATTGAACTTGGTGTACCCCCCAAAAAATAATAAATAAAAAAAATATTATCTGCAGACCCAATAAACAAGCACACATGTTTGAAAAAAAAAAAACATTTATTATGTGCTAGGAACTTTATAAATTCTGGTTCAATTGATCTGAGTTGGGGCCTAATTTTTCTCAAAATTCCCTAGCCACATACTGATAGTTGAGAACCATGGACCTAAATTATTTAAGGTACAACTTCTCCATGAAGTTTTCTTTAATTATTTTAATTCATGTGGCTCAATCTCTTCAGAAATAATGGTTTTCTTATAGATGTCTCCATATAAAAATTAACTATATTTTAATCATCTCAGGTATATTGATCTGTTCATCCTAACTAGAATATAAGCTTCCTGTGAATAAGAATATTGGCTTACTTTTTTTCTCTCTTCACCATAGCACTTAAATAACTAACATGCATTGACTTTCTAGTGTGTGCCAGGTGCTATTATAGATGCTTTTATTTATGTTATTTTATTTCATTTAATACATGAGAAATGATGTGAGATAAATATTATTGTCTCCAACTTTAAAAAAATGAAGATTTTGTGGCTTAGAATTTAAAAAAGTTCAGAAGTAAGGATATACAGAAAGACTCTAGGCTGCAGAGAGTTCAAACTAAAATTTGATCTAAGGTTTGTCTGGCTCCAATGCCAAAATCTGCTTTTTCCACAATATCAGTAATTTTCACCTATTTCCTTAGCAGTGGACCCCTTTCTTCAAGAAATTATCTAACACACAAGACCAATGCATAAAGCAGAGAAAAACAGGCCTACTCTATTTCAACAGACTTGGTGACTCAGACTCCATCCACTTAGCCACATGTTTCCCTGTCCACGCACTATATTTAGATTATCATTGTCCTATGGAGAAGTTTAAATAAAGAGCATAGAAGAAAACCTTTTTCTTAAAAAAAAGTTTAAGTGTAAAAAGATAAACAAACAAATGAAAAGAAGTGGAAGATATCAGGTTAAAAAACAACAGGTAGGTGAAGGGGAGACAAAAACATGAGGCTTTTTAGGGCTATAGAATCAATAATAAATGCAAAATAAGTGGCCGAGCTCTTTTGGAGACCTCTGGGATTGAATCCGTCCTTTGGAGACTCTAAGCAACTCCAAGCACAAATTCTTGGCATAGTCAACTATGTCAACAAGACTTAGTCATCACATGTTTTAGAATAATGTAGAGAAAGTCACTCAAGTAGTTTCTTTGGTTAAAAAAAAAAAAAAAAGGAATGGCTACAACTAGCAACCATATATTT